>NW_028234407.1:32875747-32883247 GCF_977035675.1 Penaeus japonicus | reverse complement strand
CCTGCAATAGCTTTAAGAGTTTGAATCTTGGTTTGCGACAAGCAGTATATTTTTGGTATAAAACTGGCTGACTAAAGCTGAGCAAATAGCTGAGTTTCTTTTGATAGGTTGCAGTCTGCAGGGAAGCTTTGTTTTCTCTTTGGTAGTAGGTTATATGGAAATTTTTTAACATCAGAGTAATAGATATAAATGATGTACACAAACATGTATGTGCTATTCACTTTTCTAGACCCTTTTCATGCATATACATATACACTTACACATATGCAATATAGGTATATTTACATATACATTACTTCATGTATACATATGTTCATGTTCACACACACACACACACACACACACACACACACACACACACACACACACACACACACACACACACACACACACACACACACACACACACACACACACACACACACACACACACACACACACACACACACACACACACACACACACACACACACACACACACACACACACACACACACACACACACACACAAACAAACAAACAAACACAAATACATATATATTCTGTCTCTCTTTTTGTCTCTCTTTTTGTATGTATTGCTGTAGTTATGAACATCAGAAAATATATTTACAGAGGACACATGGACATACAGTCCTATCCTAAACTATTTAAAATGCAAAAAAAATAATGATATTAAGTACTGAGAAGATCAGCTTTGACCTGTTCCAATTTTCTTCCAGTTCTGCCAAACGGACTACGTCTTTTCCCGTCCTGGGAGCTTCAGCAAGTGAAGGTGTAATCAGGTCCAGAGGTTCGTCACACTCCCCACACCCCAATCATATGAGTATGAGACGATAGTAGGACTTGTGCTCTGAATACAGTGTTGGACTGTTATTAAGTTATTAAGCAAGAAGAAAAAATTGTGGATATTAATAGTCGAAGAGGTTGCTTTGATCATCGATGATGGCAAAAGGTTGATGGTTCATAAGCTGTTTGACATGTTTGATCTGATATTATAACTGTTACTGGTAGACTGTATGAAAACTGACTTTATGAAAGTAACCATTAGAGGTTTTTGAAATCTTATAGGAGCTGTGCAGTGAAGATTGTGTATTCTATTAAAACTCTGGACCCTTTTTTTCTTCTTTTTTATGAAATGTGATGCTTTTTCTGGTATAAATGTAGGAGAGAATTAAACTGCTGTGTATCTTAGTAGGAACCTGTTGCCATACTTTAATATTTGTTTAAAGGATCACAATTATGTGTGTTTATACTTGGTTACAGTTGTATGTTTGTACAAAAGTGTACAAGATATTATTTGAACATATTATGATATATCTAAATGATGGATAGACTTTACTAAAACGAGTATTCACTTACAGTGACAGCTGTGAACTTCATATTATTGATATTGTAATAGAATTTATCTCAGGTTATGATTCAGTGTTGATGAAGAACATGATACTGTACTGTGTATTTTACTGCTAGAAGGACCTAGTGCTTTATTTATTTATGTTATATTTATGTTTGTGCAGTATTATGTAGATGTGGAGTTTCAATTATAAGTCTATTTTAGGTTGAACAAATTAGTATGTTACAAGTTCTTAGGATAAATGACTTAAAAAGTTGTTCTCATATCATGTTCCATCTCACCCTCATTTCTCTTATTTCTAACTAAGAGTCTTCTGATTTTTAAATTCAGAGGGAGATTGATGTAAGCTTTGTCAAGGTATTTTGAGAAACAAGTTTGATGCTGTATGAATTTTGTTGTTATTATGATTATTATTATTATTGTGATTCTGTCACTGTGTTTTATGAGTATTTGTATTATTGTTATAATTTTTTTCTTCTTATTATTATCATGTTTTTTTCTACTATTTTCAATATTAGAGTTATTATCTTATTTTATTATTTTTAATATTGTTTTTTGTACTATCAGTACTATTATTTGTTATGACTTTACATATAACCTAATTAAGATTAATTTTCATTTGAAAATTTTATAACAAAAACTGTTATGTATGTAATTTATATTTTATACCAGACTTTACCTTCAGTAGTTGTAAGAAAGAACAGAAAAGACTATTATTCAGAAATAACTTAAATTATTGTGTTTCTTTTATGTATATATCATTGTACTGTTTGTTCATTTTGTTTATTTATTATTATTATTTTTTATGGATTCATAAGACGATTTTAAACCTCATTAGTCTGAATATTGATGATTCTTTTGTTTTTACCCAAGCTACATAATGTGTATTAATTAATTATTTAAGAGGACGTTCTGTGCAGTTTTCCACTATTATCCCTGTAAATTCTGTAAGATCCTGTCTTAGAAAAGAAGCAGTCACTCTCCATGTCTTCTGGTATTAGTTAAGCAATTTATGTATGTACAGAGAACATTAAAATTGTTATATCTAGTTTTTGCCTAGCTTGATATTAGTAAGTTATGTTTTTATCAATATTGTCAAGACATTTGTTATTAGCTGTATATCATATTTTAATGTCAGAAATATAGTTGAAACAAAATATATAACAGTAAGTTAGAATACTCAATCTGTATGTCTTATTAACTTGTTGACTTGACCATATATCGTTATGCTTCCTTTTTTTTTTTTCTTTCTTTCTTTTTTCTTCTTTTTTTTTGTCATTTTTTTTATCCATTACTTAAAACATTTTTTTAGGGGAAAGACCCCATTCCTCTGTTGAAAAATATGTCTGTTTTATGGCCAAAGTTTTGTCTATTAATCACTGAGTAAATTTTTGTGATTATAACTTTCTCCCACATTGCTTTCATACTATGAAAGTTGTTACAAATCCTGGTCCGCTAATATTTGAAATGTGAAAATGAATTTGAGTCGTCAACACAAATGCTGGACATAACTTTCTCTTTATATAAGAACTAGCTCAATACATCTTAGTATCATCTGCAGATGATTAAGAAAAACACTTAAAGGTTTAAACAAAACAGAAAAAAAGGAAGAGAACAACTTCATAACACAATCTGGTGGCCTTTAGTGTAAGGCAATTATCTAGTCAGTACAGATGTTTTAATTCATAAATGCTGGATATGCTAAGAGATCATGATGCCATGAACAATTGTTTTATTAGCCTGATTTCATTCCATATAGATTATTATTATTTATTTATTTATTTTTATTTTTCCAACCACAGAAAACATGCAGATATTTTTCCTAAGTGCATTTTGTTTTATGAATTGATTTCTTTCACAATAAGAAATGAGAGAAAGAATAAGATGGTTAATACGAAGAATTGAAAGCCAAAAATGAATTTAAAAAGTCCTTTATGATTTATATGATATTATATTTCATTGGTTGTCTATTTCTTTTCTCTCAATAAATCACAAGAGGAAAACAGCAAATGGAAAATCTTAAAAGTACTCTTTTGTATGATAGATAATCTACTGGATGTTTGTGACCATCTTCCTACATCCTTATTAAGTAAGTCATACTGTAACAAGAAACAATATTACTGTATTGCTTATGCCGTTAATATGAAACAAAATACGTAATTCAGTATTTGCATAAAAAGTTTCCTTATAAATACCTTCTATATGAAATAGATGGTATCATTTCATGACAAATTACCCTTCCAGTCATTATTTGTACAGAATTCCACTTTAGACTATAAATTTCATCATATTTTTACTTATCATTTATCAAGAAAAAACAAATAGTATTTGATTTATAATTATTTGTCATAAATTTCTGTTGGTCAGAGCATGGCACCAGTTTTGTAGGCATGAACAAGTAAGTGTCTCTTGATGAACTTCCAGCAAGTCGTTATACAGTATAAAAAGATTCAGCTCATTCTCTCACCCATTGAACAAGGAACAAACAGAACATTTCTTAAAGAGTTTGTCCAAAGAAAATTGTTTTATTTGTATTATTTTCTTGGGCAGATGAGTTTTTTTTCTTTTCGTTCTTTCTTTTTCTTTTGATGGCAACTTTTGAACTATGCTACAGATTACTCAATACGCTTCTGTTCCCTCCCTAGTATGGTAAGGCCAGACAGTTAATAGGGAAAATTCTCAGCTCTGAAAATAGATGGTTTACACATGCAGACAGAATAAAATCAAAATGTACAGAAATTGTCCACATTATAGTGAGAAAAGTTGAAGCGATTATGTGGAATGCAAACATGTTATCCTCATATTGAACCACCTTCCTAGTTTTGTACATAGCACACTGATATTACAAATGCAATTTGCTTTCTTGCATTTATCTGTTTATCTTTTATTCTAACCACACATAGTCTTCAGATATCTATTGCTACAGCATGAAAGAAAAAGTGCTCCTATAAATAAAAAATCGGTAACCCTTTCAAAATTTATCTGTGTCACAATCTTGCTTAAACTCAGAATATTTTTTTCTATTACTATTTTTTTTTTTAAACAAATCTACAGCAAAGGAGATATACTCTGATGGTTCAAACCTGTACAAGAGGGAAAAGCAATATGTAAAGATGGTTCCACGTCATTATCACCAGTCTTCAGTCTCACTTAAACAATCTTCCTCCTCTCCGTCTTAAAGGCTTGAGAACATTGCAAAAATAAATATCCAGCGAATCAATCATCCTGTAATAGATATGTGGATAACGTGTTGAGGACAAAGTAAGACGTAATGGCATAGAATGACACGTGAGAAGAATTCATGTTCGAAATTCTAAGACCTTAAATACTCTGAATACCCCCAAAGTCAGAGCGCTGAATTAATCCCTTTTTATCATAATTATTGTGTGTGAGGTAGGGTAGGTACATTGCTAGTAGATACATCCATTTTACATTAGTGAGGAGATCATAACTGTTGAGACTTGGAGGCTTCTCATTTTGACCTTAGTTTTAACCACATTTTAAGCTTGGCCAGGGGTCACAATCAGGCATTGCTCTTATGTATATTTTGTTTGCCTGCATTTTCTCAGTGCATCTTTTCATGAACAGAAAATTTTAAGGGTTTTCTCTAATGATTAGAGTAGGTCATTTAATATTGTGATGGTGAAAATAGAGCAAGCAATGTAGCATGACATGACCTTCCCGCAGAAGAGGTCTTTAGATGATGGTGCAGCAGAAAATGTTCAATAATTGGTCTCAGATAAAGAATGTGTGTGTGTAGTTGTGTATGTGTGTGTGTGTTTGTCATACTTACGAATTGTCTGAATCTATATTTATCTTTTGTTCATAAATGTATGCCATTTGATTACAATTTGTTGATGGGTAATGTAAGGCTGTGAGTGTATCTGAAAACATGAAATGATTCAACAAAAACTATACTTTCTCGCACTCTGGCCAATGTTTGGAGATGTCTGCCGGACATCCAATCTGTTCACCAGCCTCTCCCACGCCCTTTCCCTCTCCCTCTTCTGCTTTGTCTCATCATCTCCACCTCCCTATGCATCTCTTCCTCTCCATCTATCTCTCCCTCTCTATCTCCCGCTCTCTCTCATCCTTTCATGCACATGGAATGTCCATGGCAGATGCTTTTATTTATAAGTACTTTGTATGTGTGCTTAAAATCTAAATACATTACTCTCAACAAGCCTTAACAGACTATTTCTGTTCCAACACAGAAAAGTAATAAATATGTAGGATGTTACATTCCTTATGCCAGATAAGCTTACAAATGTGCCAAATAAAACCTGAAATTATTTACATTTGAAATTATAACAAAAATGTCCAATACTAAGGGTATAATGATGTATGAAGAAACATTAGGGGTTGTTTGGTAGAAGAGGAACAAATATAAGAGTGAGTGAGTGTGACTGTGTGTGGGTGTGTGTTAGTGCATGCATGTGTGTGTATGTGTGGATATGAACAGTTCAAGTAAATGTCTACATTTCTGCATGTGCATAAAATATCCTTGCATTTACTATATACATACATAAAAATACATATATTCTACTTGCTCACACAATTGTATTTAAATCCAATCACACATGCTCAGGAACACAAACCTGCAGATACACATACAAGCATGCACATACAATACACATGTGCACACACATACAAACACACGTGCACACACAACCATACAAAACCACACCCACATACAGATTTAGAAAATTTTAAAATTTTACCAAAGGGTTTTGTATGAGATCAGTTATTGGAAAACACTGTTCACTTTAATTCTGCTTCACTAATATGGTAAAGTATAAGACTGAAATTTTACTAAAATGTTTAGTATGAGGTTAGTCATTGAAAAACATTATTGACTGTTATTCTGTTTTGTTATAATGATAAATAATATAAGACTAATGCTATTTATGCAAGCTAGTGTGAACAATTTATAAAATTAAGGAGGAAAACTATTTTCATAGGCAATTGTGTTTAAAACTGTATCATACTGTACAGAAAAGAAGTAATTAGGATATGCATTTTTTGGATGGTACATAAATTTATTCTGATTGATGCAGAAGGTTGGTTAATATTTTCTGTTTAAACACTTGCCCTAATCCATGCTGATTTTATGCAGCCTAACAATACTTTTTTCAGTCTCAAATACTAAATGGAAAGTCATATAAAGAGAGTAATATTCATAGGTTAGTCATTACTATTTAGTAACATCCTGACCTGAAGAAGTATGGAAACTTTGCCTATATTTTAACATGAAACAAGATTAATGTATTGCTTATGCCGTTAATTTGTTATCGGTATATAAGGAGTGTAAATGTATATAACATTAATTGTATATTGCATCAATAACAATAACCCACTTTGGTACAGAATTTCAGATATAAAACTTCCATGGTAATATTTCCGTATAATCTCTACACCTCCTTGCTTTACACGAGTAATATTCTATACCAGTCACAAGACTACTGGAAATTAATTTGGTTATCATGATATTCATAGCTGCTTTATACAACTTGTGTGTTTTTTGTTGTTTTTTTTATTTGTTTTTTGTATTGTTAGAGGTATGTAAGTTTAGAGAACTACTGAAGTGAACAAGCAGCTGGGCACAGAGCTTTGGATAGCAATCACTGAATCTGGTTGTGTTAGGAAAGTGTAATTACGTATACCATGTTGAGCAATTAAGACTTTTTCTTTTTTATTGGATTACTGCAGTGCAGAGTATTCAATTTGCTATTGTATAAGCATTGAATTTAGATATACTTGTAAAAAAATGATCCTAGATCAATTTTAGAATATCAGTAAAATTTCAAATAAATTTTGTCCCTTAAATGTTTATAACTTTTCATATACTGTGAATTGTATTAATTCCTGCATAAATATTGAAAGGGAAGTGTATTTTTCAAGTATGGAATACTTTGCTGTGCTTGTGTATTATGTTGAATTGATCAATAGTGCATGGTAAATCCAATTTAATCTTCATTTGACATTGATTGTAATGCTGAATACAGAAGCTGTATAGAATTGTTATAAATTTATTTGTAGTCCATTGTATAATGTAGGTAATGTATCAGTAAGTCTTTTTTTTTTTTCTTACTTTTCTCTATTTCATGATGAGGATATATATGAATATAAAATGAGGATGAGTTTTCCAA
>NW_028234407.1:32858247-32868247 GCF_977035675.1 Penaeus japonicus | reverse complement strand
CGTTCCTGCTCCCTCTTCTTTTCCTCTTTCTTCTCCTTTTCTAGCCTGGCCTTTTCCGCTTTATCCTCCTATTCGCTCACCACTCCCTTCTTGAGTTCCTTCTCGAGCTTGGCCTTTTCTGCCTTTTCTGCCTTGAGGCGCTCCTGCTCCCTCTTCTTCTCTTCCTTGAGACGCTCCTGCTCCCTCTTCTTCTCCTCCTTGAGGCGCTCCTGCTCCCTCTTCTTCTCCTCCTTGAGCCGTTCCTATTCCTTCTTCTTTTCCTCTTTCTTCTCCTTTTCTAGCCTGGCCTTTTGCGCTTTATCTTCCTATTCGCTCACCACTCCCTTCTGGAGTTCCTTCTCGAGCTTGGCCTTTTCCGCCTTTTCTGCCTTGAGGCGCTCCTGCTCCCTCTTCTTCTCCTCCTTGAGGCGCTCCTGCTCCCTCTTCTTCTCCTCCTTGAGCCGTTCCTGCTCCCTCTTAATCTCCTCCTTCCTTTCCTTCTCCAGCCTGGCCTTCTCTGCCTTCTCCTACTTCTGCTGCTCGAGCTGCCTCTTCTTCTCCTCCTTTTCCATCTTGGCCTTCGCTGCTTTCTCGTCCTTCAGACGCTGCAGTTCCGCCATCTTCTGCGCCTTGGGATCGGCGGCGGAGGGAATAGCCTGTTCGGCGGCGGGAATAGCCTGTTCGGCGGCGGGAATAGCCTGTTCGGCGGCGGGAATAGCCTGTTCGGCGGCGGGAATAGCCTGTTCGGCGGCGGGAATAGCCTGTTCAGCGGCGGGAATAGCCTGTTCGGCGGCGGGAATAGCCTGTTCGGCGGCGGGAATAGCCTGTTCGGCGGCGGGAATAGCCTGTTCGACAGCAGGAATAGCCTGTTCGACAGCAGGAATAGCCTGTTCGACAGCAGGAATAACCTGTTCGACAGCAGGAATAGCCTGTTCGACAGCAGGAATAACCTGTTCGACAGCAGGAATAGCCTGTTCGACAGCAGGAATAGCCTGTTCGACAGCAGGAATAACCTGTTCGACAGCAGGAATAGCCTGTTCTTCGTCAGGAATAGCCTGTTCTTCGTCAGGAATAGCCTGTTCGACAGCAGGAATAGCCTGTTCTTCGTCAGGAATAGCCTGTTCTTCGTCAGGAATAGCCTGTTCTTCGTCAGGAATAACCTGTTCGACGGCAGGAATAGCCTGTTCGACAGCAGGAATAGCCTGTTTGATAGCAGGAATAACCTGTTCGACAGCAGGAATAGCCTGTTCGACAGCAGGAATAGCCTGTTCGACAGCAGGAATAGCCTGTTCGACAGCAGGAATAGCCTGTTCGACGGCAGGAATAGCCTGTTCTTCGTCAGGAATAACCTGTTCGACAGCAGGAATAGCCTGTTCTTCGTCAGGAATAGCCTGTTCGACAGCAGGAATAGCCTGTTCGACAGCAGGAATAGCCTGTTCTTCGTCAGGAATAACCTGTTCGACAGCAGGAATAGCCTGTTCGACAGCAGGAATAGCCTGTTCGACAGCAGGAATAGCCTGTTCGACAGCAGGAATAACCTGTTCGACAGCAGGAATAACCTGTTCGACAGCAGGAATAGCCTGTTCGACAGCAGGAATAGCCTGTTCGACAGCAGGAATAGCCTGTTCGACAGCAGGAATAGCCTGTTCGACAGCAGGAATAGCCTGTTCGACAGCAGGAATAGCCTGTTCGACAGCAGGAATAGCCTGTTCTTCGTCAGGAATAACCTGTTCGACAGCAGGAATAGCCTGTTCGACAGCAGGAATAGCCTGTTCGACAGCAGGAATAGCCTGTTCGACAGCAGGAATAGCCTGTTCGACAGCAGGAATAGCCTGTTCGACAGCAGGAATAGCCTGTTCTTCGTCAGGAATAACCTGTTCGACAGCAGGAATAGCCTGTTCGACAGCAGGAATAGCCTGTTCGACATCAGGAATAACCTGTTCAACAGCAGGAATAGCCTGTTCGACTGCAGGAATAGCCTGTTCGACAGCAGGAATAGCCTGTTCGACAGCAGGAATAGCCTGTTCGACAGCAGGAATAGCCTGTTCGACTGCAGGAATAGCCTGTTCTTCGGCAGGGATTACCTGTTCGACAGCAGGAATAGCCTGTTCGACAGCAGGAATAGCCTGTTCGACAGCAGGAATAACCTGTTCGACAGCAGGAATAGCCTGTTCGACAGCAGGAATAGCCTGTTCAACAGCAGGAATAACCTGTTCGACAGCAGGAATAGCCTGTTCGACAGCAGGAATAGCCTGTTCGACAGCAGGAATAGCCTGTTCGACAGCAGGAATAGGCTGTCTGACGGCAGGAATAGCCTGTTCGACAGCAGGAATAGGCTGATCCATGGGCGAGTCCTTATCGTCGGCTTTAAATCGCTTACCGACAGGAGAATCACTGTCCTTGCCGTCCTTCCTCTTTGTTTTCTTCCCTTCCTTTACATTCGGTTGAGGTTCCGTCTTTTCGCCCAGCTGACTGAAGTCGACCTTACGCAGGTCCATCATCGAAGCGCGGAACTGATCTATGTACTTGAGAAATGCCGCTACACTCACGTCACTCTCCTTCAGGTGAAGTGCGCATTGTTCTAGCAACTGCGCTCTCGCTGTTTCATCAGGATGCTTTCTCGATTTTTGAAGTTTGTTGCTGTAGTTAAATAGACATGCAGCTACGAAAAAACATTCACGAGTTTTTTGCTCCCTCATTTTAACTCGTGGTATAAATGCAGTGTCACCTAGATTTTAGCCATGTGTATTGATGTTGGTGTTTGTTTGTTTTTTTATTTATTTTTGTTTTTGTATGTTTGTGTGTATGTGTGTACAGTTGGGCTAGTGTGTCGGTTGTATGTGTGTGTGTGTCTGTGTGCGTTATATGGTTATATGTGTGTGTTTATGCTTATGTGTGTATGTATATGTTTATGTGTTTGTATATTTAGTATCCCCGTGTGTGTCTATGTGTATGTGTGTCTATGTGTGCATGTATGTATATATATATCTATCTGTCTATCTATCTATCTATCTATCTATCTATCTATCTATATATATATATATATATATATATATATATATATATATATATATATATTACTACTACTACTGCAGTGCCTGTCTTATGACGTTGGCGATCATGGCCCGCCATTCTTTGGCTTACCATGACTATACTAGGGTAATACATGATTTTTTTTTTTTTTTTTTTTTTTTTACCATAGCCGTTTTCTCTTACAAACAGAGTCACCTTGGTAGCCAACGGCATTGTGAGTGGAAGCCAGTGACGTCGTGCGGACGTGTGAATGGAGGAGTCTTTCATGCGTACTCGAATAATGAGGACCGCGGGAGTATATACATACATATATATATATATATATATATATATATATATATATATATATATATATATATATATATATGTATATATATGTATGTATATACATATATATAGGTGTGTGCGTGTTTGTATGTGTGTGCGTGCGCGCGCGCGCGTGTGTGTAGGTGTGTGTGTTTATGTGTGTATATGTGTGTATGTGTGTGCATATGTACATGTATGTATGCATGTATGTATGTTTGTCAGTGTGTTTCTTTGTGTGTGTGTGTGTGCGTATGTAGTACGTGTGTGTGTGTGTGTGTGCATATGTGTATGTGTATGTGTATTTGCGTGTGTGTGTTTCTGTATGTTTGTGTGTGTATTTGTGTCTGTGTCTGTATGCGTGTGTTTATGTGTGTGTGTGCGCGCGCGTGTGTGTGGGTGTGTGTGTTTATGTGTGTGTGTGTGTGTTATATGGTTATATGTGTGTGTCTATGCTTATGTGTGTATGTATATGTTTATGTGTTTGTGTATTTAGTATCCCCGTGTGTGTCTATGTGTATGTGTGTCTATGTGTGCGTGTATGTATATCTATCTATCTATCTATCTATATGTATATATATATATATACATATATATATGTATATATATGTATATATATACATATATATGTGTGTGTGTGTGTGTTTATATATATACATATATATGTGTGTTTGTGCGTGTTTGTATGTGTGTGTGTGCGTGCGTGCGCGCGTGTGTGTAGGTGTGTGTGTTTATGTGTGTATATGTGTGTATGTGTGTGCATATGTACATGTATGTATGCCTGTATGTATGCATGTATGTATGTTTGTCAGTGTGTTTCTTTGTGTGTGTGTTTCTTTGTGTGTGTCTGTGAGCGTAAGTAGTACGTGCGCGCGCGCGTGTGTGTAGGTGTGTGTGTTTATGTGTGTATATGTGTATATGTGTGTATGTGTGTACATATGTACATGTATGTATGCCTGTATGTATGCATGTATGTATGTTTGTCAGTGTGTTTCTTTGTGTGTGTGTGTATTTGTGTGTGTCTGTATGCGTGTGTTTATGTGTGTGTGCGTGCGCGCGCGTGTGTGTGTGGGTGTGTGTGTTTATGTGTGTGTGTGCATATGTACATGTATGTATGTTTGTCAGTGTGTTTCTTTGTGTGTCTGTGTGTGTGCATATGTGTATGTGTATGTGTATTTGCGTGTGTGTGTTTGTGTGTGTGTGTGTGTTTCCGTATGTTTATGTGTCTATGTGTGTGTGTTTCTGTATGTGTATGTGTATGTTTTTACGTGTGTGTGTGTTTTGTGTGTCTATGTATACCTGTCTGTGTCTGTATGTGTGTCTATGTGTGTTAGTGTGAGCGTCTGTGTGGGTCTCTGTGTGTGTGTGTGTGTGTGTTTGCGTGTGTGTGTATGTGTGTGTGTATGTATGTTTGTAAATGGTGTCTATGTATGTGTGTATGTTAGTGTTTGTGTTTCTTTGTGTGTGTGTGTGTGTGCATGTGTGTATGTATGTGTATGTGTGTTTGCGTCCCTGTGTGTGTGTGTGTTTATGTGTGTGTGTGCGTTTACGTATGTGTATGTGTGTGTGCGTCTACGTATGTGTGTGTGTGTATGTGTTTGTGTGTGTGTGTGTGTGTGCTTTTGTGTGTGTATGTGTGTGTGTGTGTGCGTTTGTCATTGTATGTGGTGTGTGTGTATGAGAGAGAGAGAGGGAGAGAGAGAGAGAGGGAGAAAGAGAGAGAGAGAGGGAGAAAGCGAGCGAGAGAGAGAGAGAGAGACAGACAGACAGAGGGAGAAAGAGAGAGGGAGACACACACACACACACACACACACACACACACACACACAGAGAGAGGTGGGGGGGGAGACACACACACACACAGAGGGAAAAAGAGAGCGGGCGAGAGAGACAGAGACAGAGAAAGAGAAAGAGAGAAAGAGAGAGAGAGCGAGTGAAAGGAGTGAGAGGAGAACTGACGATAAAAAGGAGAGTCCGACTGTCCACCCTTCCATCACTAACGGCACAGTAAGCAACACAGATTGATGAGCAATTCTAAATATTGTTGATGTCACAGCAGGCAACAGCGGGGCTTCTCGAGGCTTGTACAGTATTCCTGAAACACTTGATGTCAGCTGAGGGAAGGCCGTTGCTCCTACTACGGCCTTAATAGACTTTGGATCATTTCTGATGTCACAGCTGGGGATAGAAGCTGCTTCTATGTTGTTGTTGTTGTTGTTGTTGTTTTTCTGGGCTCTTTGAAGCACTCCTCATACCACAAGTGACGCGACTCGGGTGCTCCTTCCACGTGTTTCAGGTATAGATAGATAGATAGTTTCAGGTATAGATGGATAGATAGTTTCAGGTATAGATAAATAGTTTCAGGTATAGATAGATAGTTTCAGGTATAGATGGATAGATAGTTTCAGGTATAGATAAATAGTTTCAGGTATAGATGGATATATAGTTTCAGGTATAGATAAATAGTTTCAGGTATAGATGGATAGATAGTTTCAGGTAAAGATAAATAGTTTCAGGTATAGATGGATATATAGTTTCAGGTATAGATAGATAGTTTCAGGTATAGATGGATAGATAGTTTCAGGTATAGATGGATAGATAGTTTCAGGTATAGATAGATAGATAATTTCAGGTATAGATAGATAGTTTCAGGTATAGATAGATAGTTTCAGGTATAGATAGATAATTTCAGGTATAGATAGATAGTTTCAGGTATAGATAGATAGTTTCAGGTATAGATAGATAATTTCAGGTATAGATAGATAGTTTCAGGTATAGACAGATAGTTTCAGGTCTAGATAGATAGAAGTTTCACGTATAGATAGATAGTTTCAGGTATAGATAGATAGATAGTTTCAGAGATAGATAGACAGATAGTTTCAGGTCTAGATAGATAGATAGCTTCAGGTATAGATAACTAGCGTCTCTTCGATGCTCGATTATCCGTTGATCTTTTATTTCCCTTTTCTTTTGGAATTGTTGCATGGATTTTCTTTTATTAGAGTGATTGAGCCACACAGAAATTCCCAAGATTAGACAGCTGTGGCTCGGTTACGTTGGGGAGGTGCCATGTGTGAGCACATACAGCTTTCGCCTCACAGCTAGCACGGACTGAGGCCATAGCGCGTTTGAGACCGGTATTTGACAGGCACATATGCTAAATGTTAGGTTAATTCTCTAATGTGTTTGGGGGGCGCTAGGATGTGCTGATGTGGCTGCTACACTTTAAGCTTTTATTCTGAGAATTTTAGTCATATACCTCAAGGTGATCTTAATTAATTATCCGGTTAATTCTGAGGATTCACTTTTCCTTCTTTCAAGACAAGAAAGCTGTTTAAACAGTGTGTGTGTGTGTGTTTGTGTGTGTGTGTGAGCGAGTGAGTAAGTGAGTGAGTGAGTGTGTGTGCGTGTGTGTGTGTGTTTGTGTATGTGTTTGTGTGTGTGTTTGTGTGTGCGTGTGTGTGTGTGTGCGTGTGTGTGTGTGTTTGTGTGTGTGTTTGTGTGTGCGTGTGTGTGCGTGAGCGAGTAAGTGTACGTGCGTGCATGGGTGTGTGTGTGTGTTTGTGTGCGTGCGTGTGTGTGTTTGTGTGTGTGTGTGCGCGCGCACGTGTGTGTGTGTGTTTATTTGTGTGCGTGCGTGCGTGCGTGCGTGTGTGTGTGTGTGTGTGTGTTTGTGTCTAAGTGAGTGAATGAGCATGTGTGTGTTTGTGTGTGTGTGCGCGCGCGCGCGTGCGTTTGTGTCCCGGAGAGGACTGCCAGATTCAACATTGGAGGATAGTAAGAAGAAAACATCGACATGTTTCTTTCTTTACAACTTATTTCTATGATACAAAATGATTAGTACTGTGACTGCATGTTCCTTGTCTTCCTTCTCTCTCTCTATCTCTCTCTCTCTCTCTCTCTCTCTTCAACTCTTCGTTTTCTACTGAAGAAAATCACATTTGTCACAATAAAACATAGCTACAGTGATACAGGAAACAACGAAACGTGACGTGACGTTTCGAGTACGACTACATTTCTCTTCAGACAGTAAAACAGAGGAGGACGCAATGCCAAGGTTTATCGTGATATTTACAGTTGTACTTCCTTTCGTCCTTGTATATATACACCTTCCTTTTTGTGGCTATGTTCATTCATTACAATACTTATATATATATATATATTATATATATATGTATGTATATATGTAATGTATATATATATATATTTATATATATATATATATATATATATATATATATATATATATATATATATATATATATATAGAGAGAGAGAGAGAGAGAGAGAGAGAGAGAGAGAGAGAGAGAGAGAGAGAGAGAGAGAGAGAAGAGAGAGAGAGAGAGAGAGGGAGAGAGAGAGAGAGAGAGAGAGAGAGAGAGAGAGAGAGAGAGAGAGAGAGAGAGAGAGAGAGAGAGAGAGAGATAGATATAGATATACACATATATATACATGTCATATTTTGCGTCCGGGGTTGAGGATATTCAGCAAATTCTTTTCATGGGCAGGAAGCTTGTAAAGTCTGGCGCCAATCAGCTCGGGTGGACCGCTCTCTACTGAGGACTCCTCTGCCTCGAGGTCGTCAAACCTGTAGGATCGATTTGAATAAAGTGATTGGCATAGTGGTTACGTCCAGGGAAGGAAATGTTCGCCATTGAGGTAAGCATGAAGATGCCGTACCTTATGGTTACCCAGCGGCTGTCATCTTGTCGGTCGAGCAGGAATTTCAAGATAGTTATCAGGTTCCCGTCGTATGCGTGTGGCATGCGGTGCAGTATCTTGTGAGGCTCTGTGAGACGGAGTGCATGATGTGTTCAACAAATGTCGCAAACTAAGTCCGCAATGATTCACCAAGATATATGAATGATTTATGAAAAAAAAATATCTTGCTCACACACATATTATGTTTGTATAACACAAATACACACATATTATAAATACAAATACTTTTTATTTATCTATCTGCCTACACACACATATGTGAATGCACATGCATATGTACATGTATGTATATATATATATATATATATATATATATATATATATATATATATATATATATATATATACATGTATGTATGCATATATATACATAAATATATATGTGTGTGTGTGTGGGTGTATGTGTGTGTGTGTGCGCGTGCGTGTGTTTCGCACACATACATACACACATACAAACACACCCACCCACACACCCACCCACACACACACACACATATTTTTTCTCTCTCTCTTTCTTTCTTTCAATGATGGGTCCCGCAGCGCACCAATGAAGTCGGGCTTCTTGGCTAAGTGCTGGTACACGTCCCCGAGCCCGCGCGTCAACACCAGGACGAACAAGTCGTCTTTTGTGATTCGGCTGAAGAGCCAAGCCTGCGGGTCATGTTTCATGGTGTGGTCTCTTTCGCAGTAGATATCGAAAACCTGCAAAGAAAAAAAAAAAAAAGAAAAAAAAAAAAGAAAAAAAAAAGAAGAAAAAAAAAACGATGAGTGAGAGGGTATGATTAATTTCAATCGCATTAAAAAAAATAATGAATAAAATAAAAATTCTGTAACGTTGAGATTCAAATTAGATTCTTAATTTTTATTGGCGGGGAAGCCTGAAAGATGAATTTTTATTCTTGGTCGTCCCTTCTCTTATTGCAGCTATAAATACCCTTTTGGTGTTCCCTGACGTGGTGATAAGCATATAGCTATAATTAAAGCGTGTGTATATTATTTTTTTCTTTCTTTCTTTCTTTCTGTCTTTCTTTCTTTCTTTTTTTTTATTTGCCAGAGTCTATGTAATCCCCGCTTAATACTCAACAAGTGCGAGGTTGTAAGTGTACAGGATCAGCCGGCTAGTGTACATGAACAACCGGCAATTGGATTGGTTCGTTCGAGAGCTGACCACTGACCTTCGTCCCATGGTTCTGGAGGGTCTCCGTCAGTCCCTCGATTCTGGCTCGAAGTTCCGGAGATTCGTTGGTGTGGACCAGCATGACGTTCGGAGCTGAAGAAAGTTATTTTACTCCAGTACATCAATGCAACCACGAACGTTATTAAGGGAAGATGAGAAGAAAGAAGAGGACAAGAGAGTAAGAGAAGAGGAAGACAAGAGAGGAAGGGACAATAGAATAAGAAAGAAAAAAAGAAAAGAAAAAGAAGAAAGACGAGAAGAAGAAGAAGAGGAAGAAGGACAAGGCGAAGAACACATATAACAAATAATATAGCATTATCCCACACACACGAAAAAAAAAAAAAAAAAAAAAACATAATCACCCACAAGGCAAAAGATCGAACTGGCCGTCTAAAGCGGGGGGGCGTCGATGCACACGGCTGTTCCTTCTCCAAGCAAGGCAAGCAACAGCCAAAACCAGGAACACGAGAGTCACAGCGAGTGAGATCTTGAGTGAGTGGGAGTCCCTGGTAGAATATGTTTCATTAAGAATATATGATATAGTATGTTTATTTCGGATAATCCTGACGATATTTTCAAAGCTTGAAGAAATACGTTAGTATATCTATCCTCTTGTTGTTTACTTATTCGGGAATACTTGGAGAGGTTATATGCATATAGTAAATATCGTATGTATGGCAACTAGGAAAAGATGTGTGTTTTTTTGCTGTTGTTTTTTTTGTTGTAGTCTTTTTACAAGTCTTATATCAACCCTTGGCTTGTTTTCGTTACACGACACAGTATTTT
>NW_028234407.1:32848247-32850747 GCF_977035675.1 Penaeus japonicus | reverse complement strand
TGCAGTCGATACCTTTAATCCTGCATATATTCTTATAAAATTTGGTCACTTCTTTAAAGCGTTGTTAGAACTGTATAAGTGAAAACAGAAATGGCCGTTGGAGAGATGTATAGGTGCCTATTTGCTCTTAACTTGCATCCTTTCGACTGTTTTGTGACCAGTTTATATTAAGTGAACCGCTATGTAAAAACAGTACTAGTTACATTTCCTTTTCACTCCCACGAATATATACGATGCATTGCACACTTGAATTATGTAGGTGTTGTTTTTGTTTTCCTTATTCAATAATTAATTAATTTATTATCATTATTATTCTAGTATCATTTTATTATCCTCATCATCATCATTATTATCATTTTCATTGTTATTGCCATTTATCATTATCATTTTCCACTTTATCCTTATCTTTATTTTCTTTTTTGCTCATATGATAGCCAAACGTACGTAAATCTGATAATTTCATTAAATTTTGCAAGTCCAAGTTCAAGTCCATGTATTTATTGTTCATCTGCTTGCAATGGTTTCAGTATTTGGTTGGGTAGCCTGTCCATCATGGGTACCAATTTCAGAAAGTTTACCCCAGACATAGCCTTGTCTCCGTTTTCTATTTGTTTTGATCCTCCATTTCTGTTTCCTGGCTCTCGCTCGCTCTCTCTCTCTCTCTCTCTCTCTCTCTCTCTCTCTCTCTCTCTCTCTCTCTCTCTCTCTCTCTCTCTCTCTCTCTCTCCGTCTCCCCCCCCCTCTCTCTCCGTCTTCCCCCCCCTCTCTCTCTCCGTCTTCCCCCCCTCTCTCTCTCCGTCTCCCCCCCCCTCTCTCCGTCTTCCCCCCCTCTCTCTCTCCGTCTCCCCCCCTCTCTCTCTCCGTCTTCCCCCCCCCTCTCTCCGTCTCCTCCCCTCTCTCTCTCTCTTTCTCCCTCTTTTTCTCCGTTCCCACCCCCCACCCCTCTCTCTCTCTCTCTCACTAACCTGAAATATGGCTTGCTGATACTGATATTTGTAATGAGGCCATGGACATAAACTGGCGCTGATGTGATGTTTCCGCATCTCAGCTTCACACATCCTTTGCTCTTCACACACTTCAGTCCTGATCTCTCGTTTTTCTGTTGGAAAATAAGTACCTTTTTGAATGTGTCTCCTTCGTGGTATACGGCCAGTTATACATACTTTCCTGGCATTGTGGCAAAATGTGGCTGGATTATTTCTATATATGGTAGTACATACAAACAAACATACACACATACACACACACACACACACACACACACACACACACACACACACACACACACACACACACACACACACACATATATATATATATATATAGATAGATAGATACACACACATATATATATATATATATATATATATATATATATATATATATATATGTTTGTATATACATTTATACATTTTTTTCGATTTCATTACATTCTGAATTTCTGAAATCATTGCAATATCGTAATCAAACTCATCTGCTTGACGCTGTATTTGCAACCGGGCTAAGCCACAGACATCACCTACGAGGAAGATATAATGTGCCACATATCCCAGAGGACTGGCGGGACCCGCAGATGTGAAGTGGAGACAGATATTCCTTCCAAAATGTTTTATTTAAATTACGCTTTGCCATATGATTCCTTTTTATGATGGCAGAGGTGATAGGCGTCCGCAACATGGAAATACATGGAAACTATATGCAAGAAATTAGCCGATTAATAATAGGAAATAGGAATTATTATTGTTAATAGGAATTATGTAAACCACATTAATCAAGACAATAGGAATATTATAACATTAATAATACCTTCATGATAAATTGTATATTTCGTATTTATTAAACTATTCAGTATATCATAGTATGGCTAATCAAGAAATATTTATCAACATTAGAGAAAATGAGATATTTTATTCTTAAATCACTACAAACATTTGGTAATCACTATCGCACAAGTTTCAATAACGGTTGCAAGTGTTCTCGTGTTTATAAATATCTAATAATTTCATCATCCTTATCACTGTTTACAATATGCAAATCATTCATGAGCATCGTATTATCATTATATGATTTCCTTTGTGCGAATAAATATTTTCCTTGAATGAGCATTTGAAAACCAGTATGAGTGTCTGAGAGAGATTGATTTACTTTGATAAGCTTTATTTGCAGAGCAATATACATGCACTGCAGAAGGCCAGGGTGAGATGTCAAAGCATTAATCCAAACTGAGGTTCTATTGAGTAAAGGACTAAGTCAAGCATTAATCTTACATGCCTGAGGGGCTGTGTCATACTGTTTAATATATCACATGTATTATCTGGTAAGTGAAAAAAAAAGTTTTATAATAAAGCAAAGACAAGACCAGTGTCTATGATAAAAGTGGTGCTGTTCGGTCGACAGGATGCCGTTTTCTCACAGCGAAGTAATTAGTGGGTGAGACTATGTTTTTTTTTTTTTTTTTTTTTTTTTTTTGTATAATGATAGCCTTTGCGTAGTCTGGTTA
>NW_028234407.1:32840747-32843247 GCF_977035675.1 Penaeus japonicus | reverse complement strand
GAAAATTGGAAATTGTTATTATTAAGAGCCGGATTTGTACTCACTAGTATGGTAGGACACGCACGCACATTATCATTTTAGTTTGCTTGGGTTAGTGTTATAGGAACTATAGTCCAGCAATCAATTGAAGATCAGACTTTTTCATTTATCTATTCGCTTATCTTTCTTTCTTTTTTTAATCTTTTCGACAACAGCCTAAGATTATGGAAATCCAAAGACGTACGAATATACTACAGAACGAAGAGAAAAAAGATAATCCTGTTTGGGTAAGCGTCATGCCTAGCGTGTGACCCTCGTGATGTAGAAGACGACCGCTAGAGGGAAATTTAGCGCGCAAATCCTCAAAAGTGAAGGCGGGAAAAACAGATCGTTCATTGCTTAAAAATTCCAAGGAGAAGTAAGCGTTACGATGTACGATTTGTGCTCTGTGTCACCTCAAAAGACGCATAGAAATCTGTTTTAAGGTACTACTTGTCGATGAACCATACACATCTCACTCACTTACGTTATGGAATTAATTTGATAATAAAGCACTGAAATTAAACATGCTTGTGGCTTATGGCCATTATACTATAAGCTGCCTAAAAGAGCTATTAAACGCAACCAACATAGCAAGGACGCTACACGAGTTAAACAATTGTTATTAATCTTGCTTTTATAAATACCCTCATGTCATTTCGCTCTTTGAAGATCACATTATATGCAAAACTACCACTCACTCAGTTTATCTTATCCTTTATAAGTATATTGCATAGCGAACGGGCAGCAGAGTGCAATGCGAGTAGAGACGATATGTGCAACTAAAAGTGTCATGTTCGCTTCTTTCGTCGAATATTGCATTACATAAACTAAAGTAAAAATCTTGATGAGAAATCGGCTTTGAACAGAAACAATCACCCATAGACATACCGTAATACGCGTGATATATCAATGAACAACGTTTCCTGAAGGATATAAGTGGGAGTAACTCGAAGCTGGCAAAACCCCACTGGTAAAGAAGGGGCTGCGTGCACGACTATTAAAGCACAAGCAACACACTGAGTTGCCAATACATATTATCATGGGAGTGCCAGAGACGTTTCAAAACATCTTTTTTTTTTTTTTTTTTGGGGGGGGGGCTCGTACACTGAGTAGGGGTCGCTATGATTACGAGTATAATAGATATATCTAAACTTGACTGAAGACCAAAAACAATAATGATAATAAGAAGAGAATTAATGCGCCACAACGTAACGCATCTGCTGAAAAAAAAACAGATTTGACTGATGATTACCTGGCCCAGCACTAGTTAGTCATTTGTTCATTTTTTTACTTTTTCCTGCGTATCAGTTTAGTAACTTGATTTCCGTAGCATCCTCTGCGTTCAGTATCGCTTTGTTTCTCTCTTACTTCCCATTTCATCAACTGTGCACGATTTCTCATTTCTTTGTATTATTTGATGAAGAATTAGTCTTGATATCAATGACTTACGATGATTCTCGTTGTCAAAAGTTGCGATAACATTTGTTTGAACAACACTTACGAGACAGTGATAGATGCGACCTACTTTAAAATAGTCTATGATGTTTTAAATATGAGCGCGAGTGTTTGTGTGCGTGCGTGTGTGTGTGTGTGTGTGTGTGTGCATATATATATATATATATATATATATATATATATATATATATATATATATATATATATATATATACATATATATACACACACACACATATATATATATATATATATATATATAGATATATATATATATATATATATATATATATATATATAAAGAGAGAGAGATGTGTGTGTGTTTGTGTGTGCGCGCGCGCCCGTGTGTATTTGTGCGCTACGTAGATGATGTCCCTGTCACCGTCCCTGGGACTTTTTTACTTTTGACATGTTTATTGAGACAAGTATTTACATCTCAAAGGGATGAGATATCCTCACCCCATCAAAGTCTTTTCTTGGACTCATGCTCGTTACAAAAACTTACATTTATATCAACACATTGAAATATGTGGAGTGCATAAGGATAAACATAGAGTGACAATTGTTTACATTTCAGGAGAGTGATGTTGCACGATCAATTCTCACCCACGCTTTAATAAGTCCTTTCCTGGGATCACATAACATAGATAAAAATAAGGCGTACATATATATATATATTAGCAGAATACAGTTATGCTCCTTAAGTAAAGCATTAATCAATATGTTAAGAAGGAGAGTTCTAAGTGCAATTTCACTGGATACGATTATGTGATTGAGGGAGAAATATTGTACTTCTTCGAAATTTTAATTACCTGGTCGTTTCTAAACATCCATACAGCCTTTACGGAGATACCTGTAATCTCTCCGTTGCTGTATATCTGAAACATGTACCCAGGCATGAGACCTTGGTAACCTACACATCCTGCAGTCTTCTTCTTCTTCGTCTGTTGGAACTCCCAATAATATTTGTACCCTAATATAATTCTCATGTTCATAGAGTCATTTCACTTACTCTTGCCCCTCC
>NW_028234407.1:32815747-32825747 GCF_977035675.1 Penaeus japonicus | reverse complement strand
TTGCAATATTGCAATCGCCCGGCATATGGGACTTCGCGTAGAAAGTGCACCCGTCGGGAAAGGGTTAATTCCAACAGAACTAAGCCATGACGCAGTATGCGCGTTCTTGGGTTTGTCATGAGCGCTACAAGGACCTAGTATATGTGTCCTCGTAGTGAAGGGATTAATCAAATTGGCATAGAATGTGTAGTGCCTTGCTTTATAGATTCAAATTACTGATGTATGTATTGAAGTAGCAGTAAAAAGAGGGGCGAACACCACCTTGGCTAGGGAACTGTATGTAGTGTGTCCATTTTTAGAGTAAGGATAAGGTTTAGTATGGTTTTGTTAGTTTTAGGTTGTGCAATATAAGGTAATTTTGAAGTTCCATTTGATGATAAATCTTCCGAATAATGCTGCGTTCCTAAGTACCACAAAAGTGGTATTGATGGATTCCTCTCCCTGTCCTATCCAAATATAGTCAACTTTACCCACGATTCTGCCCCTTTGCCCCACAATCTTGGTCCCGGTAGTAGGGGAGGGCATGGAGTAGATCAGGGAAATTATGGGGTAAAATGTGAATTCCAGGCATATTTTGAATGCAAAATCTTAACCCAATTACCTACCTAACTGCCCCCCTGGACCCTCCCTTTCTTAACCCATTAACGCTGGGTGGTACACCATTGTACCGCGAATTCTCAGAGCCCGCACGCCGGGTGGTACAGGGGTTGTACCACGAATTTTCTGGCCAATATTCCGGGCGGTAAACACCTCGTACCACCACCACCTCGGCCACCATAAGTGCGAAAAAAGGTGTCTTTTTGACATTGTTTTTATGTCACCCATGTGACGTCACAACCCACGTGACTTCCGGTGACATCACAACCCACGTGACTTCCGGTGACGTCACAACCCACGTGACTTCCGGTGACGTCACAACCCACGTGACTTCCGGTGACGTCACAACCCACGTGACTTCCGGTGACGTCACAACCCACGTGACTTCCGGTGACGTCACAACCCACGTGACTTCCGGTGACGTCACAACCCACGTGACTTCCGGTGACGTCACAACCCACGTGACTTCCGGTGACGTCACACGTCACAACCCACGTGACTTCCGGTGACGTCACAACCCACGTGACTTCCGGTGACGTCACAACCCACGTGACTTCCGGTGACGTCACAACCCACGTGACTTCCGGTGACGTCACAACCCACGTGACTTCCGGTGACGTCACAACCCACGTGACTTCCGGTGACGTCACAACCCACGTGACTTCCGGTGACGTCACAACCCACGTGACTTCCGGTGACGTCACAACCCACGTGATTTCCGGTGAAGTCACAACCTGCGTCACCGGAAACTACATCACTCCAATGACCTGATTCGTCAATTACTTCCACGTAGGAGATCGTGACGTGGTAAGGTAGGAAAATGGGGTGTATATATAGGGTCCTGGAACACCTCATAAATCACAAAGCTTTCGCAATAGCTTGTAAGCGGATCCACCCCTCCACTCACAACATGTCACTCTCCACCTCTTCGGAGGGTGACCCTCCACAGGTGTCTAGCAGTCCAAAGAGGCCCCGGCCCGGGCCATCCGACCTTCCCGATTGACTTCCGTGACCTTCCGCACGCCCGACCTCTGACTGTGTTTGACTATTCTTCGTGCGACGAGGACAGCGACGACGATTCTGATTATCGTCCTCGCAGACGGCAGTCAGAGGAAGGTCACGGGGACAGCTGTTCAGAGGACGAGCAGGAAGACTATGTCGAGCTGGTGGATACCACGCTGGAGAGCGACGAGCCGCTTTCCGCCTATGTTGCTCGTAGGCAGAGCCGGAACGAGCCGGGAACCCCCTCTTTCGTTTGGAGGAAGAAGGAGAACTTCCCACGGAAGCACGCTTTTGCGGCCCATCCTGGGGTCAAGGCCGACCTGGATGGGTCCAGCACACCTCTGGAGATCTTCAGATGTTTGTTCCCTGAGGATCTCCTCTCCCATATCATCACGGAGACCAACTTGTAAGTATTCATCATCATTTATTCACCTTTTGCTCTATATTGTTACATACTTTTTTGAGTATATGTCCTGCCTCAGACAAAGTTTGAATTGTTTTATTTATGTTTGTTTTTTACTCTTCTGCAGGTATGCTGCGACACGCCCTTCTCCCGCCTCATCCCATATGAGGAAGTGGACTCCACTGTCCAGGGAGGAGTTCTCAGCCTACCTGGGTCTCCGTGTCAACATGGGGTTGCAACCCCGCTTCAGCTACCACGACTACTGGTCTCAAGACGAACACCTGCGGTCGTACCTGTACACAAACGTGATGGCGCGGGATCGTTTTGACCAACTCACCAGCCACCTCCATTTTACTCATTTGGAGGTAGGTGAAGGGGTCCCCGCAGATCGTCTGTGGAAGTTACGGCCGGTGATCGACTCCCTGGATTCAACCTTCAAGACCACCCTCGTGCCTGACAAGGACATCGCCATCGACGAGTCCTTGTGGAAGTTTCGTGGACGCTTGGGCTTCACCACCTTAAACCTGAAGAAGAGGGCGCGGTTCGGGTTGAAGGTATATAAGCTGTGTGCCTCCACGGGCCCGTCGTCCGGATACACGTCGTGTTTCCAGATCTACACGGGCCAGGACAGTGGAAACGTACCAGCTGGGATGAAGGTCGTCATGGAGCTGATGGAGAGGAGTGAGTGTTTGGGGAAGGGTTACAGTGTCTTTGTTGACAATTGGTATACTTCCCCTACTCTTTTCCACATGCTCCAGGAAAGGCGGACAAATGCGGTGGGGACCGCACGCATCAACAGGAAGTGGATGCCGAAGGACTTCACTGCACTGAGAAAGGGCGAGATGGACTACAGGAGTACACCTACGGGCATGCTCTGTGTTCAGTGGCATGATCGTAAGGTCGTCACCGTACTCTCTACGGTTCATCGAGCCACGGTCGACGGAGACGGAAAACCCCACGCCATTCTCGACTACAACGTCGGGATGAAGGGTGTGGACGTAGGTGACCAGCTTTCTGCCTCTTACCCCACCACTCGGAGGTCGAGGGTGTGGTACAGGAAGGTGTTCTTCTTCCTCTTCGACCTAGCAATCGTCAATGCTTTCGCCGTTCATCGGACACTTGGCGGCCAGAAAACCCAGAAGGAGTTCCGGTTGAAGCTGGGGAAACTGCTCATCGGTGGTTACAGGTATGGTAATGCGCCAATGACCAGGAGGACCGCCCTTGACGAGGGCGTTCAACCAGACCAGCTTCCACCAGAAACGAGGACTAGACCGCATTCTCAGCAACCCGCCTTGCCAGGGAGTCGGATTCGATGTCGCGTGTGTTCCCGTCGGGGAATACAGCGAAGGACCAGGACGCAGTGCATAACCTGTGGCGTGGGGTTATGCCAGTTCGATTGTTTCGACGAGTGGCACGACTTCGTCTGAAGTCGTGTTAGAGCAGTTCTTGTATACGTACATATGCTTATGTATATTAATTTTCTACATGTTTATGTAGCTTTTGTCTCATTTTTATATACATGTTTGTGTATATATAAGTTTATTATTGCATATACATATGCGTTATGTACTTTCTTATTGTTTCCACATATGTTTTTGTCTCTTTTTATATACGTTTCTATATAACTTTCACAAATAAAGTTTATTATTTTTTACATAATTTCTCATTTTCCCCCCTTAAATTTTTTTTAATTGGTACTCCACACATCGAAGATGGATACATAAGAATGAATGAACTCAGAACTCAAACTTATAACCAATAAAACAGTTCGAGCTTGTATTATGGCTGAGAAAGGAGGTTGAAAGTCGTGTTTCATTCTATATCATTTATATAAAAATCCACCATAAACATGGGAAATCAGAAACAATGGGGCAAATATTGTCAGATTGCGTCGAGCACACAGCGCGGCAGCTGAGAAACACTCCGGCGAGCGGGTCTGGCTGTTATCACTGCCCCCAGCAGAGTGGTCAGGCGACACTCGGCAACCCCCGGTGTCAATGGGTTAAGGCACCTTGTGCTACTTCAGGGCATATTTTGTATGCAAAATTTTAACCCAATTACCTACCTCAGTTTGCCTAGTAATAAAAAAAGTCAGCCTTTGCCAAGAGGGGGCTATCCCCGTGGACCTCCCCTATTCAGGGCACTTCGTGATACTTATGATATGTAATTAGTTCTGTAGATGAAAATGCCCGCGACCACGAATAACTTTCAAACTGCACCATGATGATAGCAACTGAGACTTCGTCTCATATTCCACAGGATAGGAAACTAGAACTGATAATGACACGACCACTCATTAGAGGGCACTCTATAATTATGCAGTAAAGAATGGGGAAAATTGTGCCATCTATTAAGGGAACAAAACAGTGCAAGCAGGTAATTTATTGAGGGTTTCCAGTCCACAGCTCATCAGTAGCTGTGAATACATAAACACAACCATGTTTGAATTTCAGGGCAAGGATGGTGGTTATCGAGGGATTTTGGACAAGACATGTTGCACGAAGTGCCATGAATAGGGGGTTAGCTCTAGCCCTTGGCTAGGGCTAACTTCAAAACTAGGCAAAGTTAGGTAGGTAATTGGGTTAAAATTTTGCATATGAAATATACCCCAAAGTAACACGAGGTAGCGCGAAGGGCCTTTAAAAAAATGGGACCCTGATTGTGGGGTCATCGGGTGGAATCACACATTATATTCACTATATATAAATAGAGGTTGAGAGGAATCCATTGATACCACTTTTGTGGTATTTAGTAATTCAGCGTTATTTGGAAAATTTACCAAAGGAAACTTACTGTGAATCTTTATTTTGCTTCTCATTTTCTGTTTTCTTTTTTTATTTGAAACACAAGTCTTTGCGAAGAATTGTCATTTATACTCTTTCATATTTAGAATACAGATTCTGTTAACCTTACCAATATGGATGTAACAAGTATGTCTATAAATGATGGTACACAGACTACACAAAAGATGCATGAAATTTTATGATTCCAGACTGGCGGTTAGCAACAATAAAGTCTCAGTGAGGAAGTGTAAGGATAGGTTAGTTCTGCAGTCAAATTCCCTCAGGATTTCAAAAATAGTCCAGCTTCACCTGGCCTTATTCGATCATGTCTCGAGTTGGCTGGGGCAGCACGGCAATCAAAGGGAGTGAAGTTAGGGAAATCTTTTGGTTCATATCCTCTTTGGAAAATTAATCGAATAGGACAGAGTTCTTTTGTTCCTGGGCACAGTTTAGATCCTCTGTGACCAGTCCTTGCTTCAGTTGTTTAATTTTCAGTGTAAGATGCAATTATTTTTGGTGTGTATTACAGAGATCTATTGTTTTCCATAATAAACCACTTGGTCAGGAGGTTAAAAACCTGATAGTAGGGGAGGGATTCTTAGTGACCAACTGTGAGACTTTTACATTAACCAATATACGGATTTGACAGTTTTTAAATCTGTGACACTTTTCAGCTGAGACATTAGCATCATAAATTAAAAGTAATGAAGTTATTTGAAATTGATATATGGCATGGAAGCTATTTTTACCTTCATCAATTACCAATAAATAAAGCTTTGATGCAATTTTGCTTTAGCTTGCATTTACCATCTAAGAAGAATCATCCAGTTAGAATAACAATTCTTGCATATTCTGTATATAATAACTAATAAAAAGTAGCTTTGAATCAAAAGGCCAATTGTCAAGGACTGTCTCATGTTGCTCATTTCGGGGGGCTTCACTTTGTAGGCAGTGTAGCTTGTTGACATATTTTGAAGACCTGTATGTATTTGCTGTATTGGTTGTGGTATTATTTCCACATTGATGATGCCCCCAAGAGGATTATAGTCAATTAAGGAACCAGTCCAAGCTCCATCTTACAATAATATATGTGGAGAATCTTATTTGATCTTTTTGCCATAGTGCCTTCTGGCACAGTGGCAACCAAGTCAACTTCTACCATTGTTCACTGTATTTGCAAGATCCTCATTTTAAGATTCAGTTAGGATTGAAAATGCCTGCGCATTTAGTTTTAGTAATAATTCTTTGTCTTAGGATTACATTCCTTCTAGAGTCAATTACATTAGCAAACAAGCTTATGGCACTCCTGGGAATCCAGGGTTTCTGGGGCAGTGGGGTAAATATGGCCAAATTATTCATGAATGTATGGGTGGTCAGACTTGAGGGGTGTTGTGCAGAGTCCATAATTACCTTTTGATTATGAAAGCAACCCCTGGTTCACTACAATTTAATTTCTTTGTCAAGTAAACAAGAAAAGGATAAATTCCCAGAATAGGACCATACAAAGTTTCAGAAAATTAACTACACTACCTTATAAAAGAACTGAAACAAAGCACGGTAAAACATAAGGCAGTGATTCAAACCATTGCTTTGGAAAATTTGGAAAAGGCACCACAACTTGTATATTCTGAGGGAGTGTAAAGTAGGAATTCCTAGGTGTGCCTTGTCTGGTTTTTATATGGAGTGAATTTGAAGTATAGGACTGTTGGCAATCTAAATGACAAGGATTTGAATACATTTAACAATTTCTCTTCAGGCAGACAACGATTCAAATCCATTTTATTTCAGGTGGATATGTGCTGTGTTAGTAACATGTGGCCATTATTACCTGCCTGGTTTTTAATCAATATCCATGAATTTCTCAGTGAATTGTGAAGAGACTTGGAAGAATCACATTTAGACATTTGATATGAAGTAACCATAAGAATGGGGATGCAATGAAGTATAACCATCCATAACTGGGAAATACAAGCTAGATTTAATTTAGAATTTAGCTAAGGTTATGTTGACTTTATGATTATGTCCTTCGTTGGTGGGGAATAATATATAGGCTGGATTTGACTTTAGTTTTTGATTATACAAAATAGAATACCTTGGAAATAGTGCACTTGGGCCAAAATCATGTGACCGAATTGTGACCTTTAACCCTTTCCCGACGGGGCATGCGCTATGTGAAAACCCCTATGCTGGGCGATTGCAATATTGCATTGTAATCGTCACACTGGCATGACGCCCCGGCATCGGGAGTTTGGCCGTCGTCATTGGGTTAAGAATTAAAGTGGTAATCTTGGCTGTTTTTTGTTCTTCCACATTGTTCACAATATAAAATACAAATAAAAATGTGGAAAAGCTTGTAAATATTGTAGTCCATTTGACATAGTTCAGAACACAATTTCCTTGCAGGACTATTTGACGTGTAGCCTCTCCTGAATCTATTTCATATGTGAGCCAAAGAAATTGTATCAAGGGTAAATACATAAAAGCAAATTGTGGCTTTCTATCAACAGAAGAATTAGATTCTTAAACAATTGCTGTGAATAAACTTCAGTCATCAGTGTTTTTAAGCACCAAGCATGATGTTAAGATTAGAACAAATGTACATTTGAGGAAAAAGTCATCACAGTTATTGTTCTATTCTGGACTGTGTAGGTGCTGACCTCAAATGTCCATGGTCTCACAATCTTGCCTTTGTACATACATGCAATCATGCACACACTCTCTCTTTGTCTCTCTCTCTCTCTCTCTCTCTCTCTCTCTCTCTCTCTCTCTCTCTCTCTCTCTCTCTCTCTCTCTCTCTCTCTCTCTCTCTCTCTCTCTCTCTCTCTCTCTCTCTCTCTCTCTTCTTCTATTCTCTCTCTCCTTCTCTCTCTTCTTCTATTCTCTCTCTCTCTCTCTCTCTCTCTCTCTCTCTCTCTCTCTCTCTCTCTCTCTCTCTCTCTCTCTCTCTCTCTCTCTCTCTCTTTATCTCTCTCTCTCTCTTTATCTCTCTCTCTCTCTTTATCTCTCTCTCTCTCTTTATCTCTCTCTCTCTCTTTATCTCTCTCTCTCTCTCTCTTTATCTCTCTCTCTCTCTCTCTCTCTCTCTCTTTATCTCTCTCTCTCTCTCTCTCTCTCTCTCTCTCTCTTTATCTCTCTCTCTCTCTCTTTTTATCTATCTCTCTCACTCACTCACTCACTCACACGCACATGCACTTGCATGCACATTGCATATATTAGACATGGTTATGCTTCCATATACATAATAATGCAAAGGGCATGCATGTAATATTTAAGATTATCAAAAGCATTCTTTTTGTTTTCATTGTTTCCTTTTTTCCTTCTCTCCCATCAGCCCTATATCAAGCGTAATTTATTTGTAACAAATTTATAACTCTCTCAACCACTCTGAATGTAAAATGCACTTGGGTAATGAAGGAATGACTGCTTTGTTATAGATGGGATGCAGACATATTGCCTTAAATTAAGTAAAGTAATGATAATGAACTTACTCAGGAGTGTTCTAGGGCCGAATTTCCCCCCGTCTCTTTATTATGTTGTAGACGTGGGAGTAGAAGTATTTTGCTTTTGTTCTACAGCTTCAACTGCACTCCATTCAACAATTTCTTATTTCCCTGTAGCCTTTTAGAAATAGATATCTCAAGTCATTTATCTTTGATTTAATCCTTTTGTTGTAGACATTTGTCATGTTTACTTTTTTTTCCTTTTTTCTTCTTTTTACTTGATATGCTTTGCTTGTTCTTTTTTGAGTACACAAACTTTTCTAAAGATATCTACAAGCATCTTCATATTTTTCTTTCTATAAAATAAATAGTAATTATGCTACATTGTGTGTTTGTGTTTCCATTTTGCATTAATATTTTTCTCAATGCATTGTATATTTAATGTCTCTTACTCAGAGATTAACTGCTTTATTTATTCTTTTCCTTTATATATATATATATATATATATATATATATATATTATATATATTATATATATTATATATATTATATATATTACATATAAGATAGAAATGTTTCCCTTGTACCAACTTTCAGAAGTTCAAAATCCCATCTCTCTTTTTAGTTTGGCCGATGGGCTGCCCTGCTGACCGGCATCGTCTACGGTAGCAGCCACTTCAAGACCCTAAAGGCCAAGGAAACCATCCTGCGGGAAGAGGAGGCCAAGCAGGCTGTCATCAGAAATGCTCAGCTCGAAGAGGAAAAGAAGAAGATGAACAGAGGTGAGTTGGATTTAGAGAACTGGTTCGGTTGGGGAGTCAATGACTTTGATATTGAAGGACTTGAGTATATCAGGCACTTATGAAATAAACTAGAAATAATAATTGTAGATTCACAGAAGTAATGATAGCACACTTACATTGAACTGAATTAGAAGTTAGTATTGAATGAGTCCTATAGCTTTTGGCTTTGGAAAAATGTTTATGTAGAACATATTGAAGACCCAAAGTGTTAACATTGACTTCCTCTTCCTCTTATCCCACAGAGGAGATGATCTACCTGGCTGGTCAAGCAGGAGTGAAGGTTCCAGCAAACTTCTAGTGTTAATATGTACATTTCCGACTGGGTTGCTAGAGTAAAATTTCTGTGGTTGAGTGGTTGAGACACCTAACCTAATGGCAAAAAAGTAAATATCTGTATAAAGTGTAACTTTATTAAATAAGAACTTGTAGTGTGGATTATCATTGATACCTTTACATTCATGTTTTAAGAAGGGAATTAAAAATAAATATCCTTTTAAAAACACTAGATTTCATATTTTGTATTACCAGAGACTTAATGGAATAGTCTTTAGATACTCGTCTCTAAGGAGAGAGGTTGAAAAACCTGAATCTGTTACTTACTTTCCTCTTTTAGGTTTGAAGAAAAATCCCATTTGCATTTTTTAAATGTGAAGGATAATTAATATTTATTTGAATCACTTATTTTTTGGATTGATAATCGTGCACAAAAATAACTATATATAATCCCAGGTAACATAACCTTTGGATATGCTTCATTAGTGCCTCACAATTGATACACATGAGCAATGTGTGTTCCAATTATATATTTTGGAAAGGCTTATTTCATCTTCTGAGAATTCATACATTGTATATATTAGAATGCAGTGCAGTCTACAGTAGAAATATATTGCAAATTTCAACTAAATTCACCTAATGGATCCAAGGAAAATGTTATATCAATAAAAGAGACATCACAGCACAAGTTATACAAA
>NW_028234407.1:32805747-32808247 GCF_977035675.1 Penaeus japonicus | reverse complement strand
TTAGCATTAGTGTGATTCGCTTATGCCAGGGGAAGTATGGATGTGCCCTACTAGCAATAATTTTATTATTTCTTTACGGAACATCATGTAGAAATATAAAACTTATGATTTGTTTACCTTTTACCTTTTGTCCTCTGAGTCACTGAGGTCTCTCCCCAAGTCACTCTTCTCACCCTCCTCCCAACCCATGTAAATGGCTTGTCACATGCACACGGGGAAGAGGTTGATTATGCATATATTTGATATATAGTACATGATGATTATGTTGAGGTTTTGGCATAAAACTTGTTGAGGTTTTGGCTTAAAAACTGTTATATTCAATAGGGACGTCTAAAATTTGGCGCCCACTGGCATCTCGGATTTGGTATGAGGCACGTTTTCTACTTTTCGGAGTGAAGGGGTTAATATATCTATTACCAAGTTTGTATTTTTCTATTCTAAATTCTAAATTTTTATTCTAAATTATTCTATTAGTCTAAATCAAGATGTCAGAAGCCCCCTGACACCTATCCATGAGCCACAATTTGAAAACAACTTGACCAAAAGAAAAAGTGATGACTTTGCTAATTACATCTTCTTAACAATCAACAAATAGTTTTGCATTATTACTAGATTCTAACTTTCTGTCTTACCTCTTCTCTTAGCATGGCTGCCTCATCCATTAGCCTCTTTCTCTCCAGGGCATCTAGTGGTTCCTGAAATGTTTGTTTCTGTTAATTTCCATACAATGCTTTAAATTAAAAAAAAAATAAATAAAAAATAAATAAATAAATAAATAAATAAAGAAAGAAAGAAAAGAAAGATAAATCATATTCTTTGTGATAAATATATATATATATATATAAATATATATATATATATATATATATATATATATATATATATATATATATATATATATATATATATGTTTATGTGTGTAGCATATGTTAAAAATTTAGACTAGCACAAATGGAACAAATTTCTGGACAGCAATTAAGGAAAATGCATACACATATTTATTACAAACTACCATTAACCCATTCGCGCCGGTTGACGTGCTGACACGTGGTCGAAAAAAGCCCCGGACCCGGGTGACGTCCTGGCACGTGCTACATTTTCGGCCCGCGCGCCGGGAGGCCAGTAGCGACGTGCTGAAACGTCCGCATTAGAATGATAGATTATTCTTAGTACAATTCGATTTTCATACTTGATTTGTCTTAGCTACTTTAGTTTATCCTTCTAAATAGTAGAAAATGGGATATAACGTAATATGAATGACGTCTCAGGTACATACGTAATCTTGATTACGGCATGGTGATTTCTGTTTCTGATTTGTTGAATATGATGATCTGAGTCGAAAGACTATCGTAAAATCAATTGTAATTGGCCGAGGAATAAAAAAAAAAAAAAAAAAAATTATATAACATCTTTTTGTTGCCCCACTAAAAGAAAATGACACTTGAAAAAACATTGCTGTTACTTGCATTCACTTGTATGCACATGTATGGTTGTTCATATTCTCTTTCTTTTCGTTTAGGAAGAAAAAAAAAAATTGAAAAAAAAAACTATGTTTGTTACCTCACTAGAAGAATGCTTCCACTTCTCATTGGTATTACAACATAGGAGTAAAGAATATGGAAAAAGTTCAATAGAATAACACTAAAAAAACAGTGCTATAACATCTTTTTCGACTGATATACATCCTCTGAACATAGCACTACTTTCTACACATGATTACACTTTAGACGCAATCACGCAAACCATAAGGATAGGGTGGGTGAAAAACGCTCTGCGAGCGTCAGAGCGACCGCGCGCAGCGGGAAAACACCCCGGCACGAACGGTTGCGCGCTTGAAATCTTCCCGGCGTTATCGGGAGTAGGCGAAATTCCGCCCCGGCGTGAATGGGTTAACACTGAATAAAAAAAAAAAAAAAAAATATTCAGAATGTTGTGACCGTGCAGGCATATCAAGAAATCTTTAAACTGATCATCCAGTACAAACCTTTCTGTCCATAGCAGCAGGAGCATGTGCAAAGGTAGCATCGACTTTAGACTGCAGGTTCCGACAGCGTTCTCGGTAAAGAGAGGTTTCTCCTTGTGCCCGTTGTACCTCTGATTCTAGACCTTCAACCTACCATTGACAAATGTTCAGGAAGGCATCATTAATTTTCAAAGTAAAGTAAAGTTAAATGTAAAAGAAAAAAAAAAAGAGAGAGAGAGAAAAAAAGTGACACATACCGGAAAATAAGAATATACGAAACATATCAGAAAAGCAATTGTGGTATACCTGGGTGCGAGTATCATGGAGTTCTTGAAGGAGGGTGGCTGAGGTATCCTGTTCCTTCCTGAGCTGATCCTTCATCTTCTTGAATTCTACTTCTCCAAGAGGATTATCCGCACTCTCTGTGACAGCACAGAATTAAAATAATAATAGGATTCCATTTTCATTACTCAAATACATTCTCATGAAGATTTCTAAAGCATAAATAAATCAATATACAAAAGAATGAATAACAAA
>NW_028234407.1:32783247-32793247 GCF_977035675.1 Penaeus japonicus | reverse complement strand
AGAGTGCCTTATGGATGAGTTATACTAATTTTCATAGTTGTTCTTTTATTTGGAAATTAATGATGATGGTATTTTGTAAGACATTTGTTCAATTATTAAGGTCTGTGTTGCTCCAAGAATTAAACTTATTTTGTGACATGATATTCTGCAGTGTTCTATATCTTGCTATTTAAAACCATTATACTTTGCACATTTTCTCCATGTTCTTCATCCACCCTCTGTCATAGACAGATAGTGCACCGTCTTCCTAGCACACATGTCTCACATCCATCATCATTGTTGAAAACCTATAGCCTATTACAATAGTAGAGCAGAGTGACATTCTTTCCCAGGGGAAGAGGATTTCCTGAAGCAGTTACACATTAAAATAAAATAAAAAAGTATGGGAAGAATTCTCAATGACCAAGTGGTTACATCCAAATTTATGCATTGCTAGTTTAATGATTTCAGTGATTGTTTACTATGCACTCAAATTCTCATTTACAAATGTTAGGTGTAGGACTCTCCCGTACCATCTTGAGAAACAAAGCTTAAAACCCAATTCATCATTGACAGACTTAGTCTAGATTAAACCTAGAAGAGTCAAAAGGGTACCATCAGTTTCTCATCTGATTAATCTGGCAAAGGCCAACAAATCTACACCACATATATTCTGGAAGGGTAGAGGTAGCGAATCTCCTAGGCAATTTATTATCAAATAAAGAACGAGTCCACTGGCTGAAAGTGACAGAAAGTGTGCTAGAGTACTTGGTACTTTAAACAAGCGACAGGACTGGCAATAATGAATTGTTATTATTTTTGTTGCTGTTGCTGTTTCTAATTTTTCAGTTGCTGACTTATTAAATTTCTTGTAAAGTACATATTTTTGATTTCTAATATTAAGATATGAATATTAAAAACAATGTTAGATTAATTTTCATTTAATATTTTTTTCTTTTTTTCAGATATGTGCAAGGTGGACTTGAGTATGGATACTAACTAATATTATGAAGCCCTTTTGAAAAAAAACACATTAAAATGGATGAAGAAAATACTGTAGGAGACTTTGAAGATCAACCAGAAGTCAGTATCACCATAGAGAATGGAGAGTTTGAACCAAATGAGGGAGAGAGGTGGGACTCTGAGGGCAGAACATGTATTGTGATAGATCATAGAGAAGGAACAGAACATCGCCAAGATCCTCCTCAAAGTACAAGGTTAACACTTACAAAAATGCTCACAAAACCTTCAAAACATCAAGTTAGGGTCATTCCAGTGAGGTTAAAACAAGAAAGAATAGAAGTTCCTGAGATGACAGACATGCCTCAGCAGAATGCTCAGCAAAACAAGGAGATGATGGAATCAGAAAAACACCCAGAAGAGGTGGAAGCACACCCTCATGATCAAGTCCATTTTTCTACCAGACAACCAAATGTTTTGAAGGTGTGGGTTAAACAAGAGGTTGAAGATGTGCAGGCATTCCACGAAGTGAGGGACGTTAAACCAGACATTCGAAGACTGAATATATCACTACAGAGGAGAAAGGAAGATACAGACACCAGTGTTGATTCAGACAGCCATGTTATTCAAGAGGATATGAGTGATGTAAAGAAAGAGGGTACTTTCCAGTGTGAAGTGTGTGATCGAACATACTTCCACTTGCGGACTCTTGAATCCCACAAGAAAATTTGTGGCAAGGAGAGTAAACTTCGTAAAACCAAATGCATAGATCCATTGTGCAAAAAGGAATTCTTTCACAAATTTCGCATGATTGAGCATTTTGAGAGGAACCACATAACAAAAAAGGAGCCTGAACAACCCCACCAATTTGACAGGAGTGACCGTGAATTTGAGTGTCCAAGGTGTCAAGAATTATTTTCTCAAGTGTCGGCTCTACGCATCCACCAGAGAACGTGTAGTAAATTATCTAACTTACAAAGAGTTGGAAGATTAGATGGAAAAAAGAAAATGAGATGTATATACCCTGATTGTAAAAAGGAATTCTTCAATAGAGCTTTATTAAATCAACATGTTGAAAAATGTCACCCTGATATTAAGGTTGTTTTGAAGCCTGCCTCTCATTATGAATGTGATAATTGTAATAGAGGATTCACATATTTTTCAAGTTTTCAAACACATAAAAAGTCATGTGGTGAACATAGTAAACTCTCTAAGACACGCTGTGTACATCCCTCATGTAAAAAAGAATTCTTTCACAAGTGCAGGTTGATTCAGCATTTATCTGAAGATCATCCAGAGATGGATTACAAGGAGCCAAAACTAAGTTTTAAGTGTCCTAGATGTGATAGAGAATACCTTTACCTGAGAAGTATGAGAACACATGCCAAAGTTTGTGGTAAAAAGGGAAAGCTTAAAAAATCTCAGTGCATATCACCATCATGTACAAGGGAGTACTTTCATAAGTCAAGGCTTGCAGAGCACATTAAAAAGGACCATCCAGACATGGTGTATGAGAGCAGTCTGGAGAATGAGCTAAGATGTCAAAATTGTAATACAGTATACAGAAATATACAGAGTTTACAGAGGCATAAAGAGATGTGTGGGAAAGAAGAGAAGCTCAAGAAAACCCAGTGTATTCATCCTGCTTGTGAGATGAAGTTCTTCCATATTTCCTCCATGATGAAGCATGTTGAAAATGACCACACAGATTTAGAAATTTCAGTAGTAGAGAAACATTTTCAGTCATTAGCAGATTTCAAACTATGGAAGGAGGATGAAGAGCTAAAGAGTTTTTCATACTTCAGTACAAGACATAGTGTAACATCTTCAGAGGGTAAGGTCTATCTTTCATATGTCTGTCAGTACAATGGCCCAGACAGATACCCAAGCACTCCCGGAGAGCTAGGAAGAAGTGCTTCTAGGAAATGGAAGAAAGGGAGAGTCAAAACAGGACTTGTGTGTCCTGCTAGAATGCTAGTCAAGGAGATGAGTGATGGCTCGGTGAATGTAAAGTATGTCCAGACTCATAATCATGATATTGATAAGGATAACTTCTCATACCCGCCCTTTGCACACAGAAGCTATAATAGATACTTATCCCAAGAAGAAAGTTGTGAGAAGAATGAGGTAGGATATCTGGAAGACCAAGTTGATGTAAATATGGATGTCACAGAGGCAGTTGAAACACCAGAAGCTGCTGCTGAAGAGAATATTGTGAGTGGGGAAATTATTGCTAAAGCAGAGATGGATGCAGACTACTTTGATTACATACTGAAACCAAACTGTGGGTATGTTCTGTCCGTGGACAGGGCCAATGAGGCTGTGAATCTCTTCCAGCAACGGACCTCATCCCGATTCACATGCTACAAGGTTCAGAGGAGTTTTGGCAGAGATGGTATGTTGTATTTACATGCAATTTACTTCAGTAATTGTGCATTTGTCCTGAACATGACTTATTTTGATAATTTTTTTATGCTTATTTTCTTTCCCATAATACTGTAATGGGCTTATATACATATGATGATTTTTCTTCATGTGAATATTAAAATCTCTGTCATGTTGTAAGTGTTTTTTTTTTTAATTTACAGAATGGAGTGTAGACAATCGCAAGATTCTCTGGCAACAAGAAGAGACAAGAGAGAACACACTGCCAGAGTTTGATGGGGTGCCTTATATACTGAATGGAACCAAAGTATTAGAATGTCAGTATGGAGTAAACAGAAGTGCCTATCAAAAGAAACATCACTTAGAAAGAAAAAAGGTGAGGAGCAATATTGCTATTTCTCTTTATTTTTGTTTGAACTTTTGAAGGAATATATACATTGGTCAATGTGACGGATGTGATTTACAGGTACTGACTTATTCCAGTGATATTTGATAGGTAAATTCTTAATTTCCTGTCCTTTTTGTAATGTAACAGAATGATTTGTGGAAGGAAGAAGAGGTACCAAAACACGTGTCCAAAAAAGTGGATTGTCCAGCTAAAATATTCCTCAAAGATGTAATAAAGTTTCCAGATTTCAAGGTAAGCATGTACAGGTTTAAGTTCACCAATATATGTGAGATGTTTCCCTTAGATGTGAGATTATGATCATAAATGTGTCCAGTATTGGTTGTAGTGCAAGATCTCATATGATTTTTCTTGTCTATTTGTGAATTTAATTGTCAGTACAGGTTCTTGATGCAATATAGTATCTAAATAACTTCATGCAGGTAGACATAAATTCCCGAGAAGCGAAGAAGTTGAAGTCAAATAATTTGAGAACTGCTTTGAAAGAGGAGCAAGTGTTTGGGGAGAGGAGAATCTACATACAATTACCAAAGGAATCAGATCATTGCAATCACAGGAAAGGTCCAGTAAGTTATTGATTGGATGAGCCTTTATGTGTCATAATAAGCTATTTTTGATTGTTTTTTATGATTATATATGTATACACATTTAATATTTCTCTTTTGTTACCAGTAATTTTTTCATTTTTTCATGTACATGTTCATTAATAACCTTTTTATAATTACATAAATGCAACTGTTGGAAAGCATTTCTATAATTTCTAAGAATCCACCCCTCGCCTTAAAAGAAAAGATAAATAAATGTATATTTATTAATTTACAGACCAACAGACCTCGCAAACAAAGAAGCAACCGGTTGTCCTTACTCCCTACCTGGGACACCGAGCTGAATGATGGGGACTTTCTTCAGACATTCAGGGTGACGAAGCCTGTATATCAGGTGTGTTATTTGATGTATTTTTTAAAATTAAATTTGATGTCTGCTAAGGTGCAATGCATAAGATTAAATCATTGATATGTCTAACTATGTATATTTGCTACATTATATTATTTTTTCATGAAAATCCCACTCTTTGGTTGTTAAAATGAATTTGATATTTCAGTATTTTAGTTTCATTGTTGGTAAAAGGCAAGCTACAGCCCACTATCGTGATATATAGTATGTATAGACATGTGTACTTGTCCTTTCCATGAGCTTATTTACTTAGTATCTTCAAGATAAGAACTTCTATCTCTTGTTTACAGTTACTAGTTGATGAATGGCACAGAGTGGAGTCATTCAGATTAGAAGCTGCAGGTCTTCCTCCAGACAAGGTCCAGCCATTTGATCAGCTCGTTCTGGCCGGGCTCTATTACCTTGGGTCGTCTGACAGCCTGTCTATGGCTAGTGCAAAGTATGATGATGCATATTCATATGTGTGTGTGTGTGTGTGTGTGTGTGTGTGTGTGTGTGTGTGTGTGTGTGTGTGTGTGTGTGTGTGTGTGTGTGTGTGTGTGTGTGTGTGTGTGTGTGTGTGTGTGTGTGTTTGTATGTGTGTGTTTTTCTTTTCTTTTTTCTTTTCTTTTCTTTTCTTTTCTTTTCTTTTCTTTTCTTTTCTTTTCTTTTCTTTTCTTTTCTTTCTTTTCTTTTCTTTTCTTTTCTTTTCTTTTCTTTTCTTTCTAGTATATCCACTATAGGATAATTTGGGTATCGATTTCTTTGATAAGTGTTTATAGAGTTTGCTAATGGTTTCTAATTGGGTGTCCCTAGGAAATTGAATTCTTATATTTAGATTTATATGTACAAGTGATATTGTATGATTATACAGCAGTTGCTTAAAGTATCAAATATATTTCTAAATTTCATACAATAAAGGGAAACGTGCAAATATCTAGAGCTCCTTATTAATTTTTAAAACAAAAATTTGATAATAGTTCGTATCACATATTCTTAAGTACAATTTTAGATATTGAGTATAATCTCTACTAATGAACCAGTCAAGAAAATTATAACATTTCATGTACTAATTCTTTGAATTTTCCTCTGTAGGTTTAAAGTAAAGGCAGGAAAACTCTTTGAGACGGTGGTGATGTTTGCTGATTTCTTGCTTGGGCAGCATGACAAGTATCTAAAATGGCCCCCAGTTGAGGAAAGGTAAGTGTGATCTTTCTTCTGCTAGAAATTTCCAGGTTTGTGTATCTGAATATACCTTTAATGAATACAAATGCACACGTTTGTATGATTACACATATGTACACACACATTTACACGTGCTTATCTCCCAACATTTGCCCAAATGATTTCAGAGTGAAGATAGCGGAAGTGATCAAGCAAGACTGCGGATTCCCAGGTGTGTTTGGGGCCATGGATGCTGCCCTCATTCACATGATGGCTCCTGCAGGTGACGACAGACTCAACTACGCTTACGTCACCACTGAAGAGGAATCCAAGTATGGCTTTGTGTTGCAGTTCGTGGTCGACCACAGACTTATGTTCCGGGACATCCATTTGGACGCCCCCAAAACAGGGACACGTTTTCAGGTTTTCCAGGTATGGGAAGACATCTTTATGAACTACTTACACTGTGTGGAAGAAACAACCATATCTTGATGATATATTTTGGTTGATGAGACTGTCATGAACTATTTTTTAAACTTACTATATCTTTTCAAGGAATCTGACGCTTGGATTACCATACAAAACCTGACTAGTGCAGAGACTCATCTTGTAGCACCAGCTGTGTATCCACTAGCTCCAGCTGTGATGACACCTCATATGACAGAAACATTGACTTATCAGGTATGAGAAAACTGCATTTGTTTAATGTATTTATTTCTAATTTTATATTACCTTGTAGAGTTTCTTGAAAAAGTATCAAAACAGAGTGCTTACAAGCAATGACCAAATCTCTTTCCTCTCAATGAGTTATGACTTGTTTAATATTGTTGAAAATTGGTACATTCTTACTTTATTAATCTATGAAACATGAATATGAGGCTATATAAACAAACAGCTTTAAGTCAAATGAAAGTGTGTTTTTTTCTTGACAGGTTGTACTAATCAGCTGGAATGTCCATAAAGAATCACTGTTTAGTTCAGTCTGTTAGAGTTCTTTGATATTAAACTTCATTGTCTAATTGAAGTTGTAGTTTAATCTATTGATTCTCAAGTGATTTTCTTGATGAGTCGTCTTCAAGTACAAGTACAAGTAAAAGCTAGTTAATCTTGTTGATCGATGTAACTAAGGGTAGATAATAGAGAAAGGAAGAAAGAGAAGAAGAAGAAGAAGGAAATTGAATAACAAGATAGATGAAAAAAAAGAAAAGAAGTAGATATATATATAAATCCATGATTTTCATTTTTTCACCAATCAGGAAGCACTTTTCAATGAGAACCACAATGAGGCCCAGAAGCTAACAGCCAACACAATGACGGTGTTTAAGTCACGATTCAAGAGAATGCAGCTCTTGGATCGGCACGTTGAAACCAATGGCAAGCTGATCAGGGCTGCCTGCATTCTTCACAACATTGCATTGGTGAATGAAAATGAAATGGTAATCCAAATGTGATTCATTTTTATTGTTATCATTATCATTATAGGCATTATTGTTGTTATTATTATTGTTACTGTTAATGTTGTTTTTATTGTTGTTGATGTTGTTATTATCATTATCATTATCATTATCTGTCTTCTTATTCTTGTTCTTGTTCTTATTCCTATGTTCATCATTGTTGCTATTATTAATTTTGTAATAATCATTATCACCAGCATTACAATTTCTATTATCAATGGAATTACTGTTCTCATGATTTACCCTCTCAACAAATTGGGAGAAACATAACGCGTACATCTATTCCTCAGGTGCTGAACGAACTTGGCCTCGAATACAACAGCGAGCTGGATGAAGAAGGCTGGCACACACTGGGCATGGAGGAGGTTGTAGCTGAGATTGGCATCCTCGGCGGAGAAGAAAAGCGGCGCTACCTGACAACAGTGATGACTTCTCGATACTGAATTGAAGAGTCACAGCGGAAAAGTATTGCGAAAGAGAGGGAAGCGAGATACTCACTTTTGATCTCTTTGCCTTGAAAATTTTCTTGTATACTGTACAGAAGGATAATGTAATTATGTATGATATTGTACACACGGTGTGAATTTTTGAATACAAATTCAAATGAATAATTCTCTTTGTTTAACCTTAATTGGTGATTCAAGATTTTCATTGAATTTTATGCTCATGTCTGCAATTTCCCATAGCTTTTCCAAAATTTCATGTTACTTATCAAATGGGTTATATGAAAGTTCTAATGTTCAAAATACCGTCTTCCATTCAAGTACAAGGACAAAAAATCAAGTCAATCAAATGTGTTCTTAATTGCCAAGTTGCATAGTTAAGCCAGGTAACAAAACATTCCTAAAAATGAGTTCCAGACGAAAGTCATTTTATTTTCAGGATGTTTTTTTCATTTTCTGGATAATTTTCAGGATTATTTTCCATCAATTTTTTTTTTCAATAAAAAGTTATTATTTGTCATGTTTGCAAGTCTCTTTTTATAAGGAAGACATAGAAACTGATATTGTGTTGCAAAGGGTTGATTGTGGCAACATAATGTATTTATGAGGAGAATAAGTAATATTTATGCCAATTAAAAGTACTACAGTTGCTAAAACTGATTATAATGACATTAGTAATGATTGTGGTATAAAAAGTTTGATGATATAGTAATGATAAAAACGATAATGATGTTGATTAACAACACTAACTGCTGCAATAATGATAATAATAATAATGAAAATAATAATAATAATGATAATATAATAATAATAATGATAATAATATTCATAATAGTAATAAAAATGAAAATAATAATAATAATAATGACAATAATAATACTATGATAATAATCATGATCCTAATCATAACAATAATGATAATGGTACTGGAAGTAGTAATGATAATTATAATAGTAATAATAACAATAATAATAATAATAATAATAATAATAATAATAATAATAATAATAACAATAATAATGATACTAATAATGGTAATGATACTATAAGTGATAATAATAAGAATAACAACAATTATAATATTACTGATAATAATAATAATAATATTTACAATTATCACAATAATGATAATGATAATAATAATGGCAATAATGATGATGATAATAAAGAAAATGAAACGGGCAGTGGCAATGAAACAGTAATTTCATTTATTTTTATAAATAAAATAAAATACATACAGACTCCAGTTCTCAAGTCGATCTAAATACAAAAAGTGACACACATCAGTATCTCAAACAACAAAATAAACACAAATCACACTTGGTATATCTATATAATAGTTACATTTCCATCTGGAGTTTGCTGGAAGGGGTGACATTTCTATATTATTACTATTATTTATTTCTGTAACTATTTTTTTTAACCACCCGTCTAATCAATTGCACGTTCAGACTTCATTAGGTCATATACAACCTACTTGCCGGCTGTCATATTCTCGATATATTAGAGAATATGAGAGATGGTCTTAAATAAAGCTCATGGTATGACAGTGAAACAGACTGAGGATAGGGCGAGATACAGAATACAAGGAGAAATATTGCTATTGTATGATTGTAAGTATATGTATGTAATGAGGACTATTGGAAGAAGAAACCCAAATTTATGACAATCCAGTGGCAAAGATTATATATAATCTTTGCCAGTGGTGTCAACAGATGGAAAGTAAAGCTTCAGACCATTATGATCATTCGATATTGTAGGTGCTATGATGAATTTATGTACGAAGAATTCGAGGAGATAGAAAAACAAAACCCCATTTTATCAAATATACAGTGAAACCTTTACGAACTGAATTTTGTACAATGGCTATTATTATCAGATTTTCCAATTTTTGTTGTTTATATGATCACTGTTTTTGGTATCATTATAATTACCACAGTTTTATCATTACTAGTGGTATTTTCGTTTTTTTTTCGTTATTATAATCACAGTTGCCATCGTGTTATTGGTTTTATCACTAAATATATCACCCAATGATTATTGTCATATTTACCCATAGCACTTCCATCATCCGTATCATTCATTGTTTTGGACTATATTTTTGCCCTGATCGCAAATGTTCAGAAAAAAGGAGTGTGAGCCAGTACACTTTATTAGTATTCTGAGGAATTTAAGAAACCAAGCAAGTTGATCCCTATATTTAGTGTAATCTTTGTTAAGTTTACGAAATTCATAAAGGGGGAGAGGACTTCACCTGAATCAGGGGGAGATGCTTG
>NW_028234407.1:32770747-32778247 GCF_977035675.1 Penaeus japonicus | reverse complement strand
CTAAGGACAGTACCAGAGAAAGGACTACAACTGACTCAAATGCTTATGAAAGATAGGTCCCAACACCACTTAAAGTACGTTTTTCCTTAATGGTTCACATGCCGAGTGCAATATAGATATACTGGACACTGACACGCGGTGAAGCTTAACTATAGGGAGAGAGGCACAGACCTAGATCACAGAGGAGCAAGGGTTATGAGGCTCTGAGGGATTATGAGGCCGTGTGTGGTGGCCGTAGTTTCATGGTTAGTGTATGCACTGTAATAATATAGAGCCTTGATGAAGTTTTCTGTAGTTGTCACATCAAATGCCCCTGATGTTTTGAAAATGACTGAATGATCTGGGATGTTCAGGTGTGTTTGCACTGTATTCCAAGAGAGAGATTTAGTCTGTATGGGATGATTTCAGGTCTGTGATAGGTGTAATATCTTTGTAATATCTTCGGAATCAAAATCATGCATGCTGACCTTTTAGCGTCACTTTCATTTATATTCAGACATGTTTACCGGACTTTAACAACAAAAAAACAACTACAGAAAGCATGCAATTCACTAAAACATACGAGGAGTTATCTATCTAGTCAGATTTCAAAAAGGGTTACATTTATATACGTATTCATTCCTTAAATTAAACAAAAAACGCCTCTGAAAAAGGGGAGGACAGAAAAATCGATCCCTCAAAGCTCCTTGCTGGTCGTGCCATTAATCGGTGTTCCCGGCGGGTGAATGTTCATCTGTTCCAGCCCGAAGGAAGAAAGGACCACGTTGTCCACGGAGATCAGAAACACGAAGAGAAGGATAACGTTGTTTAGGATGTCCGCGACGGTGTGTTGTTTCGGGTCGTTAATATCCATTCCGCCGATAATGAGGAAGAACACGCCCACCAGCACCTGTAATGTCACGGCATGGGTTACTCTACTGCAACAAGGGGGAGGGGGATTTCAACGGGTTATAGAAGATACTGGGTGAATGTCATAGGCACAAGTGTTCATTTAAGAATCAATTGGATGAGGGATGGGGATGGAATCATTCTGACAAGTGTTCTGACACATAAATTTCGTGAAACAGATCTGTGGAACTTCAAGACAAGACGCTGGTAGAGTTAGGTCTTCCAGAGGTCATTGTGATAAGAGAACGTACAGACGGAAAACAAGTCGGTACCTTCCAAATACCTCTGGCGAAATAACCTCCACTATAGAAAGGCAGACGCTAGGAATATCTTAGTGACTCAACATGCAGTTATTGTATCAACTGGAATAGCAGAACTCAGCGCCGGGCATTAATACAACAGTGATCTCAATAGTACCCAGAGAGGCCTTTTCTTGAAGATAACACAGAGCAGGTGTCAGAACATGAGGTCATTACAAGGAATACGAACTACTGTGACTGTCATAAGGGCTGGTGGGCGGCGGGCGGCATCACGCTCCGAGAACAAGACCAAACACGACTTGGTCTACTGACGAACTCAACTTTCATTAAAAAGATAGCGTGATGGGGTCTTAAATCAGTTTTTGACACGAAATAACTCAGGTGTCGTGTTCTTCCTTGGTTTCAGAACGTGGTGCGCGGTTGCATGAAATGGAAAGCAAGCACTTAAGCAATCTTACTGTTAGCCGGTTACGGGATGAATGTGTCGCCGATTTTCTGGCCCTGAAATCCATAGTCGAACCCCATCTTAATGGCGTCAAGGGCTGTGATAAGCATGATGACGCCGAGTGTCACGTGATTGACGGTCACCGCTAGCCTTTGCTTGGAGGGATCATTGATACTTATAAAAGACAAACCCACCAGCAGCACCGCCGTCAGTCCCTATGACAGACAACAGTGTTACGAAAGGTACACGCGACATAGCGTCTACAGATCAGGGGGTTTATTTACATGCATTCATCGACTGACTGCTTTTGCCCTTGAGTGAGGAAGGCTAGCTAGTTAATGTGGTGTTAAGTTTCCCATGAGTGAGGAAGGCTAGCTAGTATATGTGGTGTTAAGTTTCCCATGAGTGAGGATGTCTAGCTAATTAATGTGGTGTTTAGTGTATATACATATAAGTGATTTATGAAATCTGATCGAGTTTGCTATCCAGAAACATCTCTGATCCATGGATGAACCTGCAATATGTAGAGACATCAGATGCATAAGTTATGGTCATGTGTTAACAAATCATATAAACATCGGATATATTCGACACAATGTAAAGTGTTATAGAAAGACAATACGGTGTAATACTCCTTTTATTTTGTATGAATCATGGCCAGTCCTATATAAAATAAAATGTGCTTATCAAGACTAACATAAACATTCACTGTCTTTTCCCAGACTTTCTTAAACATATTAACACCTAAAATTATGACAAACATAATCTACTCAAGAAATAGTGGCTGTTGCTTTCATTATCAATCAATGATGAAACACACTTTTACACTTTTGCTGTGATACAATTCGCGGACGTGGACACACACACACATACACACACACACACCCTCACACATACATTACATATATAGGCTTAAGGGTATACCGTATTTTTGCCGCGACCAAAAGAGCATGACAACATACAAGATAAAAGCTTGCCTACGAAAATCTCAATCACTGAATAAGCAGAACGTAACAAATATCTTACAATAATAAGGAAGTGACCACCACATAAAAATCCTTACTTGACGAATGTTTAGAATTTAGATCCTGATTGTTCATCAACTTGGTCAGAAAGTATGGATACCTAAATGCCAATGTGCATTTACATAAGTGAATCTTGGCTGGATCAATCTTCTTTTTTTTTTACATGTGTCGACGACCACTGACAGGAAATACATTTCTCTCTTTATCATTATTCCTTAATCATAATATAATCATAAGCCATACATTCCAAACCGACTCCTTCCATCAAAACAAACAAACAAAAGCGAAACAGCTGTTGAAGATTCCCCCTCCTCTCGCCCGTTCCTCGGATCCGATCAGAAGATAGGCGACCTGAGTGCCGTCGTCGCCGAGGGGTAAATTCCAAACCCGCTGATCAGGATGTTAAGAGTCGTGATGATGAAGACGCTGATGAGATTTATGTGGTTGATCACCAGAGCCGAGATTCGATACTGAGGCAGGTGAAGCCGGCAGTCTCGAAGCATCGACAACGAAAACGACAGCAGCCCCACGAGCAGCTGCGTGGATACTTTCGTGTTATTTTTTTAAACTTCACTCTTTCGAGGCAGATATTATATTTTTTTTCTTTTCTTTTACTCTCTGTTTACTGGACTATTTGACATTTCTATGATCTTACGAACCTCATAGTAGGATAAGATGTATATATATATATATATATATATATATATATATATATATATATATATATATATATATATATTCTTTTTATGTTTTACTGGACTCTTTGACCTGGATGTTATGATTAGGTTATTAATACTACCTTTTGGATTTTTTTTTTGCTTCTCTATCTAGTGGTTGGAATTAGGTCAGAATTAATTCTATTTCCCTTACTTTACATTATCTGATAAGTGAAAACATGCAAATTGTTTCAGAAAAAGTGCGGTGCTCTATCACAGACTAAGGGACAACTTAATTTTAAACATTGTTAAATTCTTTGAATAAGGATTAGTTGAGCCAGATCAGATTGTTATAATCACTGGAAGAGTTGTTAGATTATAGCAGACTATCATTATGAATATATCCCTGTTAGATCGATTCTACAGTTGTTAGAAAATTACACAGAGTGCGCTCGTAGACACAAAAACAGTGCATGCATTTTGTGTCTTGGCAAAATGTCCCGACAGACTTTTTCGAATATTCTTGTAAGTATCTCTTACCATAGCCCTCAATTAATAGCAAAGCAGGTTAGTTGGCGTCTTTGTAAATGCTGTGTAATTTTGAAAGGATATTTTGGTAGTGATATCAGCGTACTTTGGTATGGAATGAGGCATAGAGAAGGAAGATAGAAATCTGAATTTTGTCTTATAATAAAAATCCAAAATTTTGACTTTTGATTACAGAGAATCAAACATTCTTATGACATCCGAAAGCAATAAATCAAAGTTCCAATTCACAAATTGATCTTATATTACACAGCAAATTCATCTTCCATGCATAATAAAAATGCATGGCTGGACAGCATTACTGCTTCTCTATTAATACGACATCCATGCAGACAAATCAAGTAACTCTTGCATTTAACCTTTTTGGCCATGAGTCCACCTTCAGAAGGTCACCGTGGTCATATCAGAGGGTAAAATTCCAAACCCTGTGATGATGACGTTTAACACAGTGATGATGTAGACGAGGATGACGTTCAAGTTGTTGATAACAGTTGCAGATATACGATAATTGGGAAGGTGGAGACGACAATCCCGTAGCATCGACAAACTCACAGATAACACACCGACCGTTAGCTGCATGGACATTTAAGGTTATACCACCAACCTTAGTGTAAAGTCTGCGGGCGAGCAGCTGGTGATGTTGTTTCGATGGCTTGTGTTGTGGTGTGGTGTGGCGTGTGTGTGTGTGTGTGTATGTGTGTGTGTGTGTGTGTTTGTTTGTGTGTGTGTTTGTTTGTGTGTGTGTGTGTGTGTGTATGTGTGTGTGTGTGTGTTTGTTTGTGTGTGTGTGTGTTTGTTTGTGTGTGTGTTTTTGTTTGTTTGTTTGTATGTGTGTGTGTGTGTGTGTGTGTGTGTGTGTGTGTGTGTGTGTGTGTGTGAGTTGTTATGCAGTGTGGTGTGTTTTGTTGTGTTGTCATGCGATGTGGTATGTGTGTGTGTTGTGTATGTATATATCGTATTGTGTGTGTATGTTGTGTTGTGTTTTGTTGTGTGTGGTGAGCACATGAATTCGACGGGAAATCGATGCTTATCGTTTACGAATGTTTGTGAAAATATACTAATATTACTCTACGATGTGTGAAAGATGGTAGAATGCAGTAACTCATTTGATATAGAAATACAAATTACCTCCCTGACAGAGAATTGAGCTCGGGCCCTCTGAGTGAGAATCCCGGCTCCTAACCATATCATGATATGGTTAGGAGCCGGGATTCTCACTCAGAGGGCCCGAACTCAATTCCCTGTCAGAGAGGTAATTAGTATTTCTATAATAAATACGTTACTGCATTCTACCCGAGTTCAATTCCCTGTCAGGGAGGTAAAATTTTAAACTCTACGATGTGGTTTACTTATTGGCTACACATGAAATTGCACCCACGTCGATTGTCTCTTGTTGAAAAATAGGATCTAAGTCCTAGTTATTTCTTGAAGAAATAGAACCCATTCTCGTGACAGAGAAATCTACGTGTGATCCGCATTTTCTGTTTACACATAAAGTATTCTAAGTACACAGTGTACCTACTTGACATCGAATCTTGTGACACTCTAGACGACTAACTATATAATTTGTCAACACAGACCATCAGTTTAGCCAATGATGATAATGAGGAGAATTATTGTTCTAGCATAATATGTAACTGACTCTGATATATAAGGAATTAAGTGCTCTATGATATCAAAGTGTTTTCTAAACACAAAGTGACACTAGTTTACCTAAAAAAAAAGGCAACCTAATCTAGATGTATATATTTTTCCCATTCAAAATTAATAAGCAGTCAGATCCACACAATGTTATCATCTTTTCAGGCAAAGAAATGGGAAGTATGAATATAAGGTTAACTAGAAAACAAAAACAAAAATCAAGGTACCATTGAGATATGCATGTTAATATGATGTAAGCTGAAGTTATTCAAAACCACCTCGAAAGAACGGGAGAACCAGTAACAACCCGAAACAAGAGCTCAGAGGCTCGATTCCCACCTGCAAGACGAGCGACGTGATAATAAGGCCGAGCATAAGGCTGTAGAACTCGTGCTTTTCGCCTATCCTGAGGACGTACTTGAGCTGCGAGGCGTTGGCCGTCAGGAGGGCGATGTCGAGCATGCCCTGCGCGACCGTCTTCTTGGTGGCATAGCGGTTGGGGTCCAGAGTCTTCCCGCCCTGTGAGGTTAGGGAAGGCGTTATTATTGCCAGAGGAATTTTTGGAGGGAAACGCGAGGATTTGCATGGATCGGAGGAGGATTACGGGAAGCAGCCAGAAGAGGAGAAAGGGAGTCAAGGTTTTTGTTCCGGGTTTTGTTTAAGCTTTTGTGACGCTTGGTATTATAGATATGGATATAATTGTCTCATTTGCGACGCGTAACGACCCGTGCACATTCACACTCATCCCCAGAAACATGTGTAAACAAACATGAATATGTGTAATTAGCAGGATTCTATTATCGTGAGTTACTGAAAAGAAAGAAAGAAAACAACAACAGAGCAAATCAATATCTTCCACCAACAAAAAGACCCGCGCAATCGCTTCCCTCCATACCGTAAACATTAATTAAAGTACACGCCCTCTCGTTGACAAGCAGTCCGTCATTCTCCCCAGCAGGAAATTTACGCATTGTATTTTCCCTTCTCCCGTTCTCGCTTGGTCGCCCATCGTAACGCCTCGAGGTCTTGATATAAAACTTCCGGCGCCCCTTATGTTTATGTCACATGTTTTGTATGCAAATATCATTCAATTCTCCGCTGTGTCTTGTTTCATTATCATTTAATATATATATATAAATAAATATATATATATATGTATATGTATATATATATATAAATATATATATGTATATATATAAATATATATATATGTATATATATAAATATATATATATATGTATATATATAAATATATATATATGTATATATATAAATATATATATGTATATATATATATATATATATATATATATATATATATATATACATATGTATACACACATACACACACACACACATATATACATACATACATATATATATATATATATATATATATATATATATATATATATACATATATATTTATATTTATTTATCTATATGACATTATTGACGTCTCCCATAGTATTCGAGCAAATAGAGGATACTTTATCATATATGCACCCTTGACTTATTATATTTTATCTAAACACTAAAAGAGGAGCTCTGTCCTGTTCCTATACAATTCCTTTACCAGTGTAAACTCACTAGACCGTCATGGTGGCGACGCACTAACCTTGAGAGTGCCATGACAGCGCATGCTTTTTAGTGTATGATAGGGTGTAGAGTGCAGGGTGAACACTGAACAGTAGATTGAAGGGTGTCGTTGGGCGTGACTCCCACCCCCCACCCCCCCTCCCTTTCCCCCTCCTCTCCCGGAAGTAGGGCAAGCCTCAATGACTTTCCCAAGGAGAACCTCTCGATGGGTCTTTAACGTGATTTTTTTTCCACGTGTGTTGTTTCCTTCTGTGCTTTGCTATCTGGTGTGGATATTGCAGATAAAAAGTGTTTATAGTGGCGTGAAAGCACATGACTTTTGTTTGATCAGATTCGTAAATGTAATAATTGTGTAGGCGGAGGGGATACAGGCCTAAGCAAAGAAATTATACGGCATTGCAAATTGCAACAGCCCAGCTAGAATATCGGTTTTCCTGAAG
>NW_028234407.1:32763247-32765747 GCF_977035675.1 Penaeus japonicus | reverse complement strand
CTTTGTCATATGCCGCACGTGTTCGAGTAAAATGTTCCTTACGTCTGGAATAACGCCGAAGTGAGAGAGTGAAAAAAAAATAGAATGAAGCGATGAATAAATGATGTTCTATTTTAGTTTTTTAGTTTTTTTTCGATAACGGGAATATCTTCTGAATCGTCTTTCCTCGATTCTTCCTCAAAAATTAATGAAAAAATGGTCAAAGCAGGTCATGTCTTCGATATCACCAACGTTGTTAATGAAGAGACCTTGCGCATTACATAAATCACTCACGAAAAAAAAGAAAAAAAAAATAATAATAATTCTAAGAACGGCCTTGACCCATAAGCATTGAGAACTCACCACGGATTCCTAGGTTATCCTTAACCATAATTTCTGGAGCAACGCCGCCGGGGTCATTTTTATATTGACCAGTCGCTTATATTATGGATAGAAATGACTTAGAGACACGTACATACGGACTAGTAGAGTATGGGATAGCAACGGGTGTACACACTGTCCATGGTTTGACCTGGATTCGTTAATTATTCAGTGAGCAGGTTAGCTCTATGGGTTACTGGCACACAAACATTGGTCGTCTTACGGGAGTGATAAAGTGAAATGGCACTTCATTATTGGTGTGAAGAAGGCCTGGCGAATGAAGTAAGAGCAAAGTCAATAGAGTAATAGGATGATGTTATATTAATAACAAAAAATATGATAACATTGAATATCTATCTATCTATCTATAAATAACATGTATATACACATATACAAATATACATACATACATACATACATATATATATATATATATATATATATATATATATATACATATATATATATACACATATATATATATATATATATATATATATATATATATACATACACACATATATACACATATACATACATACACATACACACACACACACACACACACACACACACATATATATGTATATGTATATATATATATATATATGTATTATATATGCATATATATATATATATGTATATATATATGTATGTATATGTATATGTATATGTATATGTATATATATGTATATATATATATATATATATATATATATATATATATATGTAAATGTGTGTGTGTGCATGAATATATGACAACACTAATGATAACATTATCAACAACAATAACCACCATATCCAGCCATCACGGATTAAAAGATCAGAAAAAAAAGCAAATAAAACCTATCCACATGTCAATAAAATCGACAAATGTAACAGAAAGTCGCGATTAAGCTTATTCAGCACTAAGAGCAAGCCATACCCCAACACCACCACAGGGAGCTCTCGAGGTCAGGTTGCCCGCACATACACAAGAACGGGTTAACCTTGCAACACGTAAATTCATACAAGGCCTCCCTCTTCACGTTACCCTCTATACTCATAAATAAATGCGTTTTATTTATTACAACAGTGTTATCTGTGATTTATGATTCCCTCTACAATGACTTTTCTCATCGATTCTAACCGAAAATCGAAAAAAAATGTGTGATAAACAATCACTAAAACAAATCGGCAAAACAATCACCAAATTACAACAACGACAATACAAAAAGAAGAAGAAAAAATAATCGTAATGTAAACTCAAAAAATCGCAAAACTTCTTCTCTTCCTCTATGCGTATACTTTTGGCGGGAAAATCAATAGAGCATCGATAAGCGCACGGCTCCAAGGCGACGACTGCAACACAATGGACTAGATCTCAATCGAGGGTGAGGTGGTGAGATCCGGGTATTAACGCTGTGAATTAGGATGATTATAATGAATTGAAGGAGGGAGCTATTATACTTTTGAGTGATGAAGCTTTGATATTTCTGAGTGAAGAGGATTTAATACCAAGGGATTCGAGTAACGGCACGACGATTCGTAATATTGATAATAATGATAGAGAATAATAAATATAGATGACTATAAACATAATAATGATCTTTAAAACACCAATAAAAAAGGTCATAATACTAAAACTTGTAGGCATCGTAATAATAACGGCAAAATAATCACTAAATTACAACAACGACCTTACGAAAAAAAAAGAAAAAAAAAATCGTAATGTAAACTCAAACACCGAGTACACATAGCCGTTTATTTTCTCGAGTGCATTTTTAAACTCCTCGTACCTCCAGCCCCCCCCCCCCCAACCTCCACACACACACGTACACTGAAAACGGGGCAGCGCAGTGTGCTTACGTCAGACAGACAGACAGACAGACAGGCAGACAAGCAGGCAGACATGAGGGCATGGGGCTGAGGGGGGGGGGGGTATAGCTTCTCGACGTGATGTTGGCCTTCGAAGGTCCTGCTCCAGAATGTCACGTAACGGTGCAGGAGGCGAGCGCGAGGTGGCCAGATAAAACAAAAACAAATGGAGTGGAGGAGAACGGGCGGCTAAGTATAGATGTATGCATAGGAACATAGATATACACATATGCACATCCATTAAACTACACAGAGACATACAGAGACACACACACACCGACAC
>NW_028234407.1:32698247-32700747 GCF_977035675.1 Penaeus japonicus | reverse complement strand
GAATCTGTGAGGGGAGGGACTTAGAATCTGTGAGGTGAGGAATATAAGATCTGTGAGGGGAGGGACTTAGAATCTGTGAGGGGAGGGACTTAGAATCTGTGAGGTGAGGAATATAGGATCTGTGAGGGGAGGGACTTAGAATCTGTGAGGGGAGGGACTTAGAATCTGTGAGGGGAGGAATATAGGATCTGTGAGGGGAGGGACTTAGAATCTGTGAGGGGAGGGACTTAGAATCTGTGAGGGGAGGAATATAGGATCTGTGAGGGGAGGGACTTAGGATCTGTGAGGGGAGGGACTTAGAATCTTTCAGGTGAGGAATATAGGATCTGTGAAGGAAGGGACTTAGAATCTGTGAGGGGAGGAATATAAGATCTGTGAGGGGAGGGACTTAGAATCTGCGAGGGGAGGGACGTAGAATCTGTGAGGTGAGGAATATAAGATCTGTGAGGGGAGGGACTTAGAATCTGTGAGGGGAGGGACTTAGAATCTGTGAGGGGAGGGACGTAGAATCTGTGAGGTGAGGAATATAAGATCTGTGAGGGTAGGGACTTAGAATCTGCGAGGGGAGGAATATAAGATCTGTGAGGGGAGGGACTTAGAATCTGCGAGGGGAGGGACGTAGAATCTGTGAGGGGAGGAATATAGGATCTGTGAGGGACTTAGAATCTGTGAGGGGAGGGACGTAGAATCTGTGAGGGGAGGAATATAAGATCTGTGAGGGGAGGGACTTAGAATCTGTGAGGGGAGGGACGTAGAATCTGTGAGGGGAGGGACTTAGAATCTGTGAGGGGAGGGACTTAGAATCTGTGAGGGGAGGGACGTAGAATCTGTGAGGTGAGGAATATAAGATCTGTGAGGGTAGGGACTTAAAATCTGTGAGGGGAGGGACGTAGAATCTGTGAGGGGAGGGACTTCGAATCTGTGAGGGGAGGGACTTAGGATCTGTGAGGGGAGGGATTTAGAATCTGTAAGGGGAGGAATATAAGATCTGTGAGGGGAGGGACTTAGAATCTGTGAGGGGAGGGACGTAGAATCTGTGAATGGAGGGACGTAGAATCTGTGAGGGGAGGGACTTAGAATCTGTGAGGGGAGGGACTTCGAATCTGTGAGGGGAGGGACTTCGAATCTGTGAGGGGAGGGACTTCGAATCTGTGAGGGGAGGGACTTCGAATCTGTGAGGGGAGGGACTTAGAATCTGTGAGGGGAGGGACTTAGAATCTGTGAGGGGAGGGACTTAGAATCTGTGAGGCGAGGGACTTAGAATCTGTGAGGGGAGGGGACGTAGAATCTTTCAGCTGAGGAATATAGGATCTGTGAGGGAAAGAACATAAAATCTATGAAGTGTTGATAAAGGAGATTGAACTAGTGACTTGACCTGGATCCCGAATGCGAGAAAATGAGGTAGAAATAAGGATCCCGTATGTAAAAAAAAAAAGAAAAAAAAAAGAAAAAAAAATGTTCGAACTTCAAGATGTAGATTCAGGGATCTGTGATAAGACGTTTGATTCCATATAAGCTAAGGATTTATCAATTTTATTGATGTTATGAATGTTTTTTTCTGTATCATTTTTTTTTTTTTTATCTACTATGGATTTAAAGTATGAATGCCTATTGCAAAGTATGGGTTTTACGAAACAGTAGTTCACCAGTGATTTATTTTCGTTGCAGATATGGAAATTCAACACCGATTCCTGCAGACATTCGAAAGTTTCCTGCAATGGGCAATGTTACAGCTTCTCTCGCTTCTGCAACAGGAAACAATGTTCCTCAGACATGCACCCGAAAGTTTGCAAGGTATTGTTTCCACTGTACATCAAGTTTTGTCTAATTCATCAACGTTACGTTATAATTTTCAAGTATCTTTGACATCAAATTTAACCACGTTACATATTCGTCCAATCGTTACTTATAAACTCAAGTAAAACAGTGCTATAGCTTTTATTTTTTTAATCACAAATTAAGCAATTCAATAATTACTAAAGAATACCCATTCCTCCAGTCGCCAAGTTTGAAATAGTAGAAACTACTGAAGTAATTATGACAATATCTATAATCATCCTTGCTATTAGTGTTATTATTTTCAATATCATTGTATCAACTAGTTTTTCTTACGGTTATTATTATTGCTATTACTACTAGTACGGTAACTGTTGCAATGATTATATTTACTAATATAACAATTTCTATCTTTGTTTTAAGTACTGTAATTACCTTCACTATCATTGTCAGTACTGCTATTAGTTATTTTTGTCTATGTCGTTTTAGTAAGGATGGTGTATTCTTATTGCAATAATCATTGCTATAGTCATCATCATTAATATTTTCATCACCAATATATAAATATAAACATACATGCAGCCACACACACACACACACATTGTGTGTGTTTATATATATATATACATACATACATACATATATATATATATATATATATATATATATATATATATATATTTACTTGTATTTATATATATTTATATATGTATATATTTATTGT
>NW_028234407.1:32690747-32693247 GCF_977035675.1 Penaeus japonicus | reverse complement strand
ACCCCCCAAAAAAATATCATATGTCAGTTGGCCGATTTTTTGGAAAATATATTTTTATATGATCTATTCTAGTTCCGAATTTCTTAATCGATGGATATTAACTACAGATTGACTGGATTTTTCATTAGAAAAACACGTAACATTTTGTATACAGAAATGATGTAATGGCAGCAGGTTATTTGAAGTTCCATTGCAAAGAGACAGTGTTTTTGAGACAGTGGCGATGAACATTTTTATGGATTTTGTTTACAAGTGTGAATTGTAGGAGAGAGGTGGGCATGCAGGTGGGCATACCATAGAGGCCCTTGTCGTTATATATTCAATACACACACACACATACACACATATATACGTACATACATACATACATATATACATATATATATATATATATACATATATATATATATATATATATATATATATATATATACATACATACATACATATATATATATATATATATATATATTATTTGTATGTAGGTGTGTGTTTATATATATATATATATATATAGATATATATATATATATATATATAATATATATATATATATATATATATATATATATATATAATATATATATATATATATATATATATATATTATATATATATATATATATATATAATATATATATATATATATATATATATATATATAATATATATATATATATATATATATATATATATATATATATATATATATATATATATATATATATATACATATATATATATATATATATATATATATATATATATATATATATATATATATATATATATATACATATATACAGTATATATATATATATATATATATATATATATATATATATATATATTTATATATATATATATATACATATATACATATACATACACACACATACATACACATACATGTATATACATACGGCTGTATACGTTAATGTATTCCATTTATATCTTGCTTAATATCAAGCATGCAATTATATTCTACGGTATATGATTGTGCTACTTGTCATATACATATGTTTAACCATAGAAAAGGTAATTCTTTCTCTCTCTATTTCTTTTCTCCTTCAATTTTTCCACTTCTTTCGTTCTCGTCTTCTTCTCGCTCATGATATTCTTACAGATTATTATTTTTTTCTTTTCTATGGGTGTTCTTTTTTATGTTGACAGATCAAGAAAATGAATCGTGTATGTAATGAATTGAAATAAGATGTGAGTACATATAATCTTTTGTTATTTGTCCCTTAATTATAAAAAAAAAATATTTCAGTTGTAATGAAGATTATATATATATATATATATATATATATATATATATATATATATATATATATATATATATATATACATATATGCATATATCTATCTATCTATCTATCTATCTATCTATCTATCTATCTATCTATCTATATATATATATATATATATATATATATATATATATATATATATAACACATTGCAGTATTTGCAATTACAGATAAAAAAAATAAAAATAAAAAAATAAAATAAAATAAAATAATAATAATAATATTAATAAAAAATAAAATAAAATAAACAATAACATCGCCAACATCGCAAATCAATCTGCAACCTAACATCACACCATCACCAGCAGCGCCATTGCACATAGCAACACCACCAACACCACACAACACGCAGATCACAACACCCTTTTGTCTTCGCTGACTCGCCAAGACCAATGGGAAGACAAGAGAGGTGCCAAACCATCAGTGTATAATGTGGCACCAGATGGATCGGAGGAAAATAATATGCAGGAGTAGGGGAGCCCGGGGGTGGGGGGGGGGGTACCAGATGGATCGGAGGAAAATAATATTCAGGAGTAGGGGAGGGGAGGGCGGGGGGGGGGGGAGGGGGGGAGGGAGATGGGGAAAGAGAAACAGAAGGTGAACTGAGGTGAAATAATTGACGGCATGAAGAAAATTCTCTGCGATGGATGCCTCGACTGTCACTTTTTTCCCTCTTTGTTTACCGATGAACTAGATATCAACGAGATAGCAACTCAGCGAGGGTCAACGAGTCAGCGAGAGTTAGTGAGTCAGCGAGAGTCAACGAGTCAGCGAGAGTCAGCGAGAGCCAGCGAGTCAGCGAGTGTTAGCGAGCCAGCGAGAGTCAACGTGTGAGCGAGAGTCAGCGAGTCAGCGAGAGTCAACGAGTCAGCGAGAGCCAGCGAGTCAGCGAGTGTTAGCGAGCCAGCGAGAGTCAACGTGTGAGCGAGAGTCAGCGAGTCAGCGAGAGTCAACGAGTCAGCGAGAGTCAGCGAGTCAGCGAGAGTCAACGAGTCAGCGAGAGTCAGCGAGTCAGCGAGAGTCAACGAGTCAGCGAGAGTCAGCGAGTCAGCGAGAGTCAACGAGTCAGCGAGAGTCAGCGAGTCAGCGAGAGTCAACGAGTCAGCGAGAGTTAGCGAGTCAGCGAGAGTCAACGAGTGAGCGAGAGTCAGCGAGTCAGCGAGAGTCAACGAGTCAGCGAGAGTCAGC
>NW_028234407.1:32655747-32658247 GCF_977035675.1 Penaeus japonicus | reverse complement strand
TTTTTTATAATGAATGTACAAGGAATTCATGGACAAAAAAGTTTTAGTAGAGCTCTCTCTCTCTCTCTCTCTCTCTCTCTCTCTCTCTCTCTCTCTCTCTCTCTCTCTCTCTCTCTCTCTCTCTCTCTCTCTCTCTCTCTCTCTCTCTCTCTCCCTCCCTCCCTCCCTCCCTCCCTCCCTCCCTCTCCCTCTCCCTCTCCCTCTCTCCCTCCGCAAACTAAAAGAAAGAAAGAAAAGACTGGTCGAGAAAGATTCAAATGACTCACAACCTCCGTCCACAACAGCGGATACTGTGTGTTCATCCATAATTAATTAATGGCTTCTATTGCGTTTTATTTCAGCTGTGGACCTTCAACAGATCGCCCTGCAGCAGCTCATCCGTCTACTGCAGCGGATGTCGCAGTTATGACAGCTTCTGCAGCAGTGATCAGTGTGCGAGAACTGTGGACGCTAAAGTCTGTCGGGTGAGGTCTCGTTTCTTTGTCTTGTTGAACAAATCTTCGTGTGTCCTTTTATGGGATGTGTTTTTCATACGCATATGATGACCACGAGTATGCATGCGCTTGTAGCTTTTTACAACCTCAAATGCAAGTGCGCGTATGTATATACTTATAAATATACATATATATACACTGTGTTTGTATGTGTGATCATCATCAGCGTTTAATTGTTCACCACCAATATTTATTCTTTTTTGTTCCAGTGACATTAACGAAAAAATATAGAAATTAATAGTTTGGGTGAGATGATACACCCTTGTTGCCCTTATTTACTCGGCTTTGTGCTATCTTTTACCGAATTAAGGCTTCCTTGTAACCCTTGTATTTTAATGACTTTATTACGATCATTATACGAAGTCAATCTCTTCCTATGTTCCTTCACAAGCAAATTAATTACTTTGAGAGCACATTTATTATGTGATATACTGTCGACTTTAATTGCATTTACACTCGTCTCTTTGTATGTAAGGACTCCAACTTCACTAAATATTCGTGGGCTCTATGCATAAAGGTTAATTTACCCCCCCCCCCCTGATTTCAGACTTATATACAGGGGATCCAATGGGTCGGCTTATGATTATCTACATACCTGTTCGAGTGTATGCTTATCCACTCACTCAGTATCAATACGTCTTTTTTCTAACAGATGGTGCAGCAGAGGATGTTGCATATCGAAGAAGATAAGGGGATGACTCTCTGTAAGTTGATAAAACAGTACATGCCTCAACTTTTCCTGTTACTATAATATACTGAACTCATAAATAAATGAAACTGAAGGTTTAGGTCATTAGTAACCATCGTTATTACTCCAGCTGATGATGCTGTGGCCTTGATGACATCTGTGGTGAACTCAACGCTCAGTCAGAAGTACCCGGAGTGCCCTATGCTATATACGCGCGTCGGTGGTAAATGCTTGGCATTCTTTTCCCTCGCCAAGGTAAGGAAGTTACGTGTTGGCAAATTGACTCGTAATCCAAACTGAGTAACGGGAATCTGATGATAATTTTACTAGTGGAGTAGTAACTATGAAGGAGGATAATAACCTTTCTCTTTTCTCAAGAACACATGCCATGGAGCCAGAGTAAAAGGTATCATTTCTTTCCTCTAGGTTCCCTGGCCAGAAGCTAGGCAGTTCTGTAAATCCATTTATGGTGACCTGGTGACCTTCAAGAACTTACAAGATTTCGGACATGTGATTGAGTACCTAAAGGAGACTTGTGAGTTGGTGTATTATGGAATGTTACAGTATATATATATATATATATATATATATATATATATATATATATATATATTATATATATATATATATATATATATATATATATATATATATATATATCTCAATTTCTGATAAAAAGGTTTGTTCTTTGTGAAAATTATATACAAGCTATGCAGATATGCATTTGCACCTCATTTTGTATGGAATATGCAAATCAAGTAACCCGTTTTTGTTGATGGAACAAAACACTTTATGGAAAATTATAAATTATTTGTCAGTAATTTCTAGTTCTTCAGCAATATAATACAAAGAGAGAACTGTGGCACAAACTAGGTTCAAAGTGAAAGGTAAAACTGATGATCAGTATGGTACAGAAGATAAAACAAACTAATGATTAACATGCTATGTTGCTATTCCAGTAATAACAAGCGACTTCTGGATTGGAGGGAGGTACGATATGGATGTAAACGCTTGGGCTTGGGCCATTGACGACACTCCCATGCCTCTAGGCTCTCCCTATTGGGCTGAGAGGTGAGAAAAGAGGCCAGACTCCATAAAAGAATATATTATCAAAAGACCTCAAAAATATATTAAACCATATTAGACTTCAAATAGAACTGGTCTTTAGAGTGTTCTCTTCGGCAAGATCGGACTCTGGATAGCCAAATCTCTTGAAAATTATGTGTTAAAGACCTGAAATCACCCTAATGTTCCAAACCTAACTATCTCGTCTCAAATGTCATCAGGTACAGCAGCTCGTGTGTTCCCCGGTCACCTC
>NW_028234407.1:32628247-32648247 GCF_977035675.1 Penaeus japonicus | reverse complement strand
CAATACTGCACCCATTTGCGCCACGTTAACTCCATACCAGAGAAGCTTGCGGTAGTCGAGTTTAACGTGCTCTTCGGCTCTGTTGGAAATAATGCAGAGATGCGGTTTTATCAATAGTAATCTACGTGTGATATGGTGTTTATACCATATATAAATATATACCTATTTTAAAATGGCACTATGTTTGTATCTACCAACTGCATTAAAAAATGAGAACAGTTTAGAAAATTAATCTAATGGAATGCAAAATTAACAGATTTGGATATATTTCTGAGTAATCACTAAATGCAGCAATGTTGAAATAAATACTGCTTAGTAATGGAAAATAAAGAGAAAGAGATTTAGTGTTAAGAGCTTGAAACCATCTCTAAATTTTTAAAATCTACTGGTACAAGTAGGACTCAAAAACCTGCTACATTATTTGATCATCTATAGCACCGGTATATGCTTGGCCATTCACACTCACACATGCACGCACACACTCCCACTCTCACTCTCACTCTCACTCTCACACACACACACACACACACACACACACACACACACACACACACACACACACACACACACTCACACACTCTCACACTCACACACTCTCACACACACTCACTCTCTCTCTCTCTCTCTAAGAGCAATCCTTCATACCTGATTTTATCCTGGGGGCGATGCACACACCAAACATCCAGCAGAGTTCCCCGGCGAGAGTTTGGGCAAGCTCCTGCATACTCCTCCACCAGCTATGAGGTAAATATTTTACTGTATTGGTGTGACAGGTATCCTTTAAAAACCTTGTGTGATTTTCTTTAGTCTAAAATATGATAAAATATCTTAAGATTTAAGGAATAATTTGATAGATTTTAAACATTCACTTTTAACTTAAAACATATTAAATTTCTCTGTTAATAATAGTATACAAATGAATTGTATAAAACAAAATTGTAGAAACACAATTTCTCTTAAACTATATCAAACAGCAAATAAAAGCAACAGAAAATTGTTCAGATGTCAGCAAGTGAAAGCAAATACTGGCAATGGATAGAGAAAAAAAACATATGAGTACCTAGAGAGAGTAAGGAAAAAGAAACAAACGATAAGTATATATTGTAAAAAAAGGTATGAATGAGACTAAAAAACTTTACAACACAAGAGATGTAGTCAAGTAAATCTGTCTAATAATAATAATAATAATAATAATAATAATAATAATAATAATATTATATATATATATATACATATATATATATATAAATATACATATATATATAAATATAAATATACATATATATATATATATATATATATATATATATATAAATATATATATATATATAAATATATATATATATATATATATATATAGATACATTTATATGTATTGTTCATAGAGATTATTTATAGTGTTTTGAGTGAGTTTGAGTTGAGTAGAGTTTAGTTAGTTCTGTGAGTAGCTTCAAGTTAGTTTTAATAGACATATATACAGTTGTTATATATATACATATATATCCCCCCCTCCAATATATATATATATATATAATATATATATATATATATATAGACATATATATATACATATATAGAACTTGTGTGAGTGTTAGAGTAGTTTGAGATGTGTTTTAGGTTGTAGTGTGTGAAAGTGACAGTGTTGTATTTTGTAGAGAGGCATGCTGAGTCTCTCTAAATGAGGTGGTGTGTGAGAGGTGTGTTTGAGTGTTTTGTGTGTGAGAGAGTGTTATTTTGTTTTGTCTTTGAGAGGTCCTTGGATACTATTCTAATATCAATTGAGATATAGTGTGATTGTGTGATTGGTGAGTGAGTGTGTATTTAGAGTGAGTGTGTGAGAGAGCTGTCTTTAGATGTTTATTGTGTTAGTTTGAAAGATACTTGATTGTGAAGGATAGATTCTGAGTGTGTGGTTTGAGACTCTGTGTGAGTTAGTGTTAGCGTAGTGTGTGTGTTATAGTGTGTGTGTTTTGATTGGTTGTATAAATATACATATATACATATATATATATACATATATATATATATATATATATATATATATATATATATATATATATATATATATATATACATATATATACATATATATATATATATATATATATATATATATATATCCTCTATTTTATATATATATATAAATATACATATATATATATACATATATATACATATATACAACACACACATATATATATATATATATATATAAATATATATATATATATATATATATATATATATATATACATATATATCATATATACACAGTCTTGGACTAGGGCGTGAATGTGTGGCTGCTCTTGGATGGCTCATTGGATGTATATGTGCGGACATCCGTGGTTGTTGTAAAGGGCGCCGCCCTGTAGGCATCGGGTCCAAACCTAGGGTTATCAGGAGTGTCAGTTTTTAGGGGGCATAGTGCTTTTCACCCGGTTGGACGGCCGTGTACTTGCCCCATGTTGGCGTTTTTTGCATCTGACACGGTTGTTTGACTATGAGTCTCATGGCAGAAAACCATGTCATACATTCATTTAAACCTCTTTTCTGTAGCTCCCTGCTGTCAATCATCCTTAAAAGCCATTTTAAGACCAAGTTACGCCTATTACCACACACATACCCCCTATATATATATATATATATATATATCCACCCTCATATATTATATATATATATATATATATATATCCTCACTCATAATATATATATATGGTGAGCCAGCCTCCATTCATTTCCTATAAAAAACACTTCAAATCAAGTTCCCAACGCGTATAGGTATTTCCTTGGTAATCTATGTTGTCACTTAGGATCGTCATTAACTCCTTCTTTTTGAAAAGATGCACTTCCGGAGTATCAATTGCTTGTTGAGGACAAGTTCCTCTCTCTTGATCCTGGTGGGAAACCGTGTGGTAGAATTTTGTCCACAGCTCTCTGAGTACTGATGGAGGCTGCCAAAGGAAATTTAAGAATATATATAAATATACATGTATATATGAAATATACATATATATAAATATACACATATATATAAATATAAATATAGCAGATTTGTTTTTTTGCTGTCATAGTGTGTTGTTTTATATATATAATAATATATAAATATATATATATGACACATAAATATATATATATAAATATATATATATATAAATATATATTACCTTCCGGAATAAATATATATATATATATAAATATATATTTAATATAATATATATATATATATATATATATATATATATATATGTATATCTACAATATATATATATAAATAAAAAATATAAATATACATACATATATATATATATATATATAATATAAACATAAATCCAACGTCACATATAATATATATATATATATATAATAATATATATATATATATATATAATATATATATAATTTGCCATCAGACATTCCAATCTACCTTATATTCCATCACTATCTTTCTCAAGGAGTCTGAGCTTACTATCCGAGTGATGAAATGCTCACTCTACATTCAGTGTCCAACCTGAAATAGATATACATTTTATATTGCTATTTTCTTCCTTTTTTTGACTTCGATTACATGCATAATTATTCTTATTTTGCATCTTACACTGATTTCTATATTCACATGGCAGAAAACCATGGCATACATTCATTTAAACCTCTTTTCTGTAGCTCCCTGCTGTCAATCATCCTTAAAAGCCATTTTAAGACCAAGTTACGCCAATACCACATGACCTACATACAAAATAACCCAACAAACACTAATATTCAAAGGAAAAACACCAGGAGATCCAGCATCATTTCCTATAAAACACAACAAATCAAGTTCCCAACCTCTTCTAATGTATTCCATGTTAATCTTGTGTCACTTAGGATTGTCATTAACTCCTTCTTTTTGAAAAGATGCACTTCCGGAGTATCAATTGCTTGTTGAGGACAAGTTCCTCTCTCTTGATCCTGGTGGGAAACCGTGTGGTAGAATTTTGTCCACAGCTCTCTGAGTACTGATGGAGGCTGCCAAAGGAAATTTAAGAATAACAAATATATTCTTGCATAAGCGGAAAACCTGTGACCTCATTTTGAAATATATACATTATTTCACACATGTAGCATTAAAGCCAGAATTCTTGTTTTATTGCTGTAGTGTGTTGTTTTTAACATGCTAATTGAGATATCTAGAGTAGAGTAACTGAACAGAAAATACAAGTTTAACCAAGTATGCTAGTTAGCAAGTTAACATTACCTTCCTGAATTTAATGGCTTTTTCAATTTCACTAAAAATCTCTTCTGCTTTGTCAAACATCTTCTCATTTAGTTTCTCAAGAGTGACCTTGTTTGTATCTGTGGAAAAAAAATAAGTTGTAACATGTTTCATATCTAAAAAGAAAGTTGAATTCAACAAAAAAAATGTGCATCAATAAAAAACATATCTACAAACATACACATGCATAAGATTAAATATATATATACACACACACACACACACACACACACACACACACACACACACACACACACACACACACACACACACACACACACACACATACACACACACACACATATATATATATAACACCCATAGTGGGCAGTGCATGTACTATGCATTATTAGGTCTAAATAATGAAAAGGGAAATTGAATTCATGCATTTTTGTTTATCTCAATAGTTATAATAATAACAATAACTGATGATGATAATAAACAATATGAAATAGATTGCCCTGTTCTATACAAGTGTCAACATCCCATAGATTCTGACAAAGTTTTGTGAGCTCTAATACAAATCCAAGTTATTTCAGGTATATATGGAATTCTTAAAAATTTCTGATACATTCATAAAGAAGCTACTACTCATTTGCTATCCATTAATATATTAATAATGATAGCAAGAATGATGATAAAAATACAAATTCAAATATCATCAATAATAAAAATAACTGTAATGTCAGTATAACCAGATGAAAGAGACAAATAGTACAGACAGAAAGATAGTAACCCGGTCAAGATCTATTATACGTCACATACCTCTGAGCAGTAAAAAGACTTTCCCCTGATTTATTGCAGCAGAGTCAGAGAGAAACAATATAGTTTGAAACCAGACCGTCAAACCACAAAAACCTGAACAACCTTTTACCTACCAAGTTTTAAGACGGCAAGTTGGTCCAAGAACATGTCCCTGTCAAGAATTAGCTTCACCATAAGTTCCGTCCGTTCATCTAGCGGTTGAATCTCCTCTTCTTCAGCACTGTGTCCGCCTTCATCATCAGAGACCTCCTCATTATCATCCTCGTCCTCATCTGAATAGCAAACGTGATAAAATCTTTAAATATCAAAGACTCGGGTAAGGAATTCAGTGTTATTTTGTTTTTTTTTGTCAACCTTAACCTTCCTGAGACTGGTCACATCTTAAGACGTTTGACCTTGGCTTGGGATCTTAAGATGTGTTTTCTATCATCTTCTAGATTTATGGTATGATATATGAATCTATATATGATATATATTTTCAAAGTGATTCTAATTAGTATTTGGTATGATGCATTAATTACACAAATGAAGGTATAAAAAAAAAAAAAAAAAAAACGTTGATACTAATCCAACCATGTGAAAATACTTGAGGAAAGGATTAACTTTCTCTGGACAGGTGGTACACCACGGTACCGCGCATCCAAGGCCCGTTCACTGGGTGACATCATACGGCGTCGTTTATTTAACTGATTTAGGCCTATGCGTTCGAGAACCCCGGCATTGTAACATGCAAGGCTGGAATGCCCCCGTCATGAGTGGGTTAAAGAGAGATTTAAAGGGTCCCCATCTTGTACAGGAGTACATCTCTTTCACTGATAAAAACCCCAAGATGATAATCAAATAATTTAATTTAGTTACATAAAAAAAAAAATAAAAATAAAAATTGAATCAGTGCAACTAAATTTGTTTGGATGGATCTTTAGTTATAATGACATTGTGTATGTTGATTAGCAACAAAGTGGGCTATCATTTGTTACATCATTCATTATTCACCTAATTTAACATTTAGTCCTAGAATATTTCTGCATACATATAACTCAAATGCAATAGTTCTACAGTTCAAAATAGCCTATTACTTGCCAGCCAAAATAAAGCCATGACAAGTTACCATTACCAACCAATCTTTTATTTTGCTGAAACTATTTCAAATGGTCTAAAAACATCATACAGAGCAATAAAACCTGATACTAAGCACCAGAAAGAAATTAAATTCCCGATTCTGAACTCTAGAAATAAATCATACTGGATCTACATAGCTATCCTACGTATACTATATCAACAATATGACCAATTTACATAATAGTGATGCCTCTGGTATATATAAGAATGTAGCTGGTAGTCCATAGGTCAAAATCTACTACATTTTAATAATTTAAGAACAAAGCTGTTACATGTTCAATATTTCCACTACCTACCTTTTTCGGCCAGGATATACTTCCCAGGTTGGGCCTCAAAGCTGTCCCTGTTATTCCAACCAACTCCCGTTTTCTCTCGGAACATCTTCTTGAACGACTTCATGGCCTCCTTCATATTAGGTTCTCTGGCAGCGTGCCACTTACCATCTTCTCCCTAAATTCGGAAAGGATACAGTAGGATTATCAGAAGATCCTAAGAGAAAACATATCCCGCATGGAAATCAGGGGAAGAAGAAGAGAAAGGATATCCCTGGCAGTCTTGGGTATAGGTCTTGGATACAGTATACAGGGTGCATATTATAGAAACTTGTGGAAATGTGTTTCAGGTACCTGTGTGCAAGGATCATATATGGGATATGTACAAGAAATAGATTTAATAAATAGCAAGATAAGTTACAACTACAACAAATATTAAATAGTCACATAGATGATAAATATGGACATGGTAAGTTATAATAAAATGGGTATCTTAACCAATTATATAATAATACACAGATAAAACAAAAGGTAGCAAAAGATACAGAAGCTAATCTCATTGCTTTTCTCTCTCCTATCCTTAAACTTAATTTCATCGCCCACACTTCAGCACCTCCATATTTGCCTTTCCATTAATCTTACAAGCATTACAATCCCTGTAACCTACCTTGAGTCCTGATCGCATGAAGAAGACGTATTTTTCTTTAAAACAAGCCACCTGGAGGAGGCAGAATTTGGTTCCTTCCTTTTCTGTCTTGTAGAGCATACATGTGTAATCCTCATGGATCTTAACCTGCAAAGACACAAGGAAAGATTGTGCTTAATCAGTATCCACTAATCAGGAACTTAAACATAATACTATAATTGTCCTTGTCATAACTGCCTAAATTATGATCTTTATATAAAGATTGATTAATCGCTTGGAATCTTGTATCACAACTATATCCAACAGAAAATTGTATTTCTAAATATTCAGATATGTCAATTAATAGGAAAAATACTTCCTAATCTATCAATAGCAATCATGCATATCATACACGACATTAATACCAGTTTTCATAATGATGACATCATCCTACTATCAAGTCACATTGACACCAACATTAACGTCATTCTTTAACAATTTTAAAAGACAAATACACTATCTACCTTGTTATTGGTGCGGCTGCGAAGGACAATGTCAGGTCCAGGTTTTTTACGAAGTCCAAGGGGACGACCTGAGAGTTTTGGTACGGGCGACCCCTTAGGGCTCGCATTGTTCTCCGTTCGCACACGCTTCCTAATTGCAGACCTGCAGGAGACACAATACACAAAAATAAAATAATGAAAGAAGCTTAACAGAAATAATTATAACATTTTCATATAATATTATACTAGGTTCCTCTTGAGGTGGATGAACCTCACAAGAGGGACATAGGTAGGACTTGTGAGTGAGATTAGTAGAGATACATCTGATCGATCAATAACAGTTTTATAAATCTAAGTTTCAATGTCCTGTAAGGCTTGTCTTGGTTTAACACCATGAAAATTTCTCTGTGACTTGATCAAGATTGTATCAAATATGTGGTATGATGATAAAAATCATAATGTCAGCTTTTTAAGAGAAATATCTTTTAATCAGTCGGCACTTATGTATGAGTACTAAGATCATATCTGCACGCATACACACAAACACAGACACACACACACACACACACACACACTCTCTCTGCCTCTCTCTCTCCACTTCTCTCCCTCCACCTCTCTCACTCTCCCTCTCACTCTCCCTCTCCCTCTCCCTCTCCCTTTTCCTTTCCATTTTCCATTTTCCATCTCCCATCTCTCTCTCTCTCTCTCTCTCTCCCTCTCCCTCTCCCTCTCCCTCTCCCTCTCCCTCTCCCTCTTCCTCTCTCTCTCTCCCTCTCCCTCTCCCTCTCCCTCTCCCTCTCCCTCTCCCTCTCTCCTTCTCTCCCTCTCCCTCTCCCTCTCCATTTTCCATCTCCCATCTCTCTCCCTCCCTCTCTCTCTCTCTCTCCCTCCCTCTCCCATCTCTCCCTATCTCCCTCCCTCTCCCATCTCTCTCTATCTCCCTCCCTCTCCCTCTCTCTCCCATCTCTCCCTATCTCCCTCCCTCTCCCTATCTCCCTCCCTCTCCCATCTCTCCCTATCTCCCTCCCTCTCCCATCTCTCCCTATCTCCCTCCCTCTCCCATCTCTCCCTCTCTCCCTCCCTCTCGGTCGCCATCTCTCTCTGCCCCATCTCCCTCCCTCTCCCATCTCTCCCTATCTCCCTCCCTCTCCCATCTCTCCCTATCTCCCTCCCTCTCCCATCTCTCCCTATCTCCCTCCCTCTCCCATCTCTCCCTATCTCCCTCCCTCTCCCCTCTCTCCCTCTCTCCCTCCCTCTCACCCTCTCCCCTATCACCCTCACTCTCTCTAATCTCTCTCTCTCTATCTCCCTCCCTCTCCCGTCTCTCCCTCCCTCTCCCATCTCTCCCTATCTCCCTCCCTCTCCCATCTCTCCCTATCTCCCTCCCTCTCCCATCTCTCCCTCTCTCCCTCCCTCTCCCCTCTCTCCCTCCCTCCCCCCCCCCCCCCTCTCTCCCTCCCTCTCCCATCTCTCTCTATCTCCCTCCCTCTCCCGTCTCTCCCTCCCTCTCCCATCTCTCCCTCCCTCTCCCCTCTCTCCCTCCCTCTCCCATCTCTCTCTATCTCCCTCCCTCTCCCATCTCTCTCTATCTCCCTCCCTCTCCCCTCCTCCTCTATCTCCCTCTCCCCTCTCTCTCTATCTCCTCCCTCTCTACCCATCTCTCTCCTACTCCCTCCCTCTCCTCTCGCTCTATCTCCCTCCCTCTCCCATCTATCTCTCTCTCCCTCCCCTCCCATCTCTCTCTCTCTCCCTCTCTCTACCCATCTCTCTCTTTCTCCCTCTCTCTACCCATCTCTCTCTTTCTCCCTCTCTCTACCCATCTCTCTCTTTCTCCCTCTCTCTACCCATCTCTCTCTTTCTCCCTCTCTCTACCCATCTCTCTCTTTCTCCCTCTCTCTCCCCCCCCCTCTCTCTCCCTCTCCCTCTCCCCACTCTCTTTATCTCCCGCCCTCTCCCCACTCTCTTTATCTTCCTTCCTCCCCCCCCTCTCTTTATCTCCCGCCCTCTCCCCACTCTCTTTATCTTCCTTCCTCCCCCCCCACTCTCTTTATCTCCCGCCCTCTCCCCACTCTCTTTATCTCCCGCCCTCTCCCCACTCTCTTTATCTCCCTCCCTCTCCCCTCTCTCCCTCCCTCTCCCATCTCTCCCTATCTCCCTCCCTCTCCCATCTCTCCCTCTCTCCCTCCCTCTCCCATCTCTCTCTATCTCCCTCCCTCTCCCGTCTCTCCCTCCCTCTCCCATCTCTCTCTATCTCCCTCCCTCTCCCGTCTCTCCCTCCCTCTCCCATCTCTCCCTCCCTCTCCCATCTCTCTCTATCTCCCTCCCTCTCCCATCTCTCTCTATCTCCCTCCCTCTCCCATCTCTCTCTATCTCCCTCCCTCTCCCCTCTCTCCCTCTCTCGCCATCCCTCCTCGCCATCTCTCTCTATCTCCCCTCACTCTCCCATCTCTCTCTATCTCCTCCCTCCTCCCCTCTCTCCCTATCTCCCTCCCTCTTCCCATCTCTCCCTATCTCCCTCCCTTCTCCCAATCTCTCCTATCTCCCTCCCTTCCCATCTCTTCAGGCTATCTCCCTCCCTCTCCGTCTCTCCCTCCCTCTCCCATCTCTCCCTATCTCCCCCTCTCCATCTCTCCTATCTCCCTCCCTCTCACCATCTCTCTCTATCTCCCCTCCCTCTCCCCCGTCTCTCCCTGGCCCACTCCCATCTCTCTCCTAAATCTCCGCTCCCTCTACCATCTCTCCCTATCTCCTCCCCTTCTCTCTTATCTCCTCTCTATCCTCCCTCCCTCTCCCTCTCTCTCTCACTCCCTCTCCCATTATATCTCTAATCTCCCTCCCTCCCCCCTCTCTCCCCCTCTCCCAACTCTCCTCTATCTCCATCTCACTCTATACCTCCTCTCCCCTATCTCCCTCCTCTCCCATCTCTCTCTACCTTCTCCCTCCCTCTCCCTATCTCCCTCCCTCTCCCAAATACTCTCCCTCCCTCTCCCATCTCTATCTCCCCCCCTCCCGTCTCTCCCTCTCCCTCCCTCTCCCATCCTCTCCCTCCCTCGTCTTTCCTCTTCTCATCAATATTAAGGGGGGGTTGAATTTGGGGGGGGGGGGGGGGGGGGGGGGGGGGGGGGGGGGGTTGTTCTCTCTCTCACAGTTCTCCCTGTCCCCTCTCCTTCCCCATCTCTCTCTATCTTTTGGGGGGGGGGGGGGGGGGGTTTTTTGTGGGTGTTTGAAAAAAAAATAAAAATATAATTTATAGATGGGGGGGAGTTTTTTGAAGATAATATGAAATTTTTTTTTTTATTATTGAGTAAATGAAGAAAGTGAGAAAGAAAGATAAATGAGAAAAGTGAGAAAGACCTCTCCATCTCTCCCTATTTCCCTCCCTCTCCCATCTCTCTCTAATTGAGACTCCCTCCCTCTCCCTATCACCCTCTCCTCCCTCCATCTCTCTGCTGCCCTCCCATCTTCTCCTCTATCTCCCTCCCTCTCCCCATCGCTCCTATCTCCCCTCCCTCTCCCATCTCTCTCTATCTCCCTCCCTCTCCCTATCTCCCTCCCTCTCCCATCTCTCCCTCCCTCCCTCGTCCCTCATCTCCCTATCTCGCGCTCCCTCCCATCTCTCCGATATCTCCCTCCCTCCCATCTCGGCCCTACTCCATCCCTCATCCCTCTCTCCCTAATCTCCCTCCCTGCCCATCTCGCTCTATTACTCCCTCCCTCTCCCCGTCTCCTCCCTCCCTCCTATTCCCATCTCGACCTCAATCTCCCTCCCTCTCCCATCTCTCTCTAATCTCCCTCCCTCTCAGCTTCCTCTCTAGCTCCCTCCCTCTCCCATAGCTCCTCTACTATCTCCCTCCCTGCACGCCTCCTCTCTCTCTCATGCCCTCCCTGTTCGCCATCTCTCTCTATCTCCCTCCCTCTCCCATCTATCTCTATCTCCCTCTCCCATCTCTCTCTATATTCCTCTCCATCTCTCTCTCCATCTCCCTCTCTATCTTCCTCTCCATCTCTCTCTCTATCTTCCTCTCCATTTCTCTCTATCTTTCTCTCCATTTCTCTCTATCTTTCTCTCCATCTCCTCATCTATTTTCCCTCTCGGTCGCTCTCTTGTGCTCTGCTCTGTCCCCCCCTTCCCTCCTCCCGCGTCGTGGCTCTGCCTCTCCCCACTCATCTCTCTGCGCTGCAAACCTTCCTCTCCCTCTCTGCCCCCCCCCCCCTCCCTCTCCCTTTCTGCTCCCCTTCTCCCTCTCCTTCTCTGCCCTCCCCTCTCTATCCGTCTCTGCTCTCTCTCTCTCTCTCTCTCTCTCCTCGTATCCTCTCTCTCCTCGTCATACTCGTGCTCCTCTCTCTCTCTCGCTCTATCTTCCTCCTCTCCTCTCTCGCTCTCTCTCCTCTCTCTCTCTCTGGGGCGGGGGGGGGGTGGGGGGGGGGGGGGGGGGGGCGGGGGGGGGGGGGGGGGGGGGGGGAGGGGGGAGCAGGGGGGGGGGGGGAGGGGGGGGGGGGGGGGGGGGGGGGGGGGGGGGGGGGAGAGAGACGTGATTGACCCAGAACATGTTGGCATATCTGTAAGGGTTTTGTTAAATATATGTGAGGGGCTCCAAAGAGGGAGTGGGGTGGTGGTGGGGGGTGTTCTAAGATTGGGGTGAGGATAACCTATGCTACCTCATCCTTTTGAGATGTACGTAATCACTTGTCTCAATAAACTCGTCAAAGTCAAAGTCAAAAGTCTCTCTCGCTCTCGCTCTCTCTCTCTCACACATACATAATAAGCAATTGTATTGTGATGCTTCTACCTCCATATTCCGTATCCTTTTATTTATCGAAGTTATTTTAAATGTTTTAATTTAATTAATGGTTATATTTGATTATATAAATATATAGATTATATTTTTTATTGTTATTTTAGTTTTTTGTTGGTGATATTTGTTTAGTATCGAATTGATAAATTGTTTTTTCTATTATTTTATCACATTCATTATATAGGACCCTTTTGCTAAAACTTTCTCGTTTTCTGGTGACGTTTCTTTTGTATACAATTGCAAAGGCGTAAATGGAAACGTAACTTACATATCTTACATAAAGTTGACTAACTTATTCTCACTCATATATATTTTCCCCCAAAAAACAGAAAGCAAATACCAAAGCCTTCGTAAGAATCTGAGGTACTCTTGTAACTTTACGCTGACGAAATATTGAGCTTTGTTTCATATGGATACATTCTTTTCATAAATGCTCTTAAAAAAACAAAAAAAAAACACTTGCAACAAACAAACGCCACGACACTAGTGCTACGACACCAAACATTTCACTTCGTTGAATTTCTTGCAGTCTAGAGTTACCCTTTTCATGTGGACTCCTGCTTGTCAGATTCTAATTTCAGGGCAATAAACCTTTTACAACGACCAAATGCTATTGAAGTGACGCAGGACATGCAAGCATCTCAATTCGCCAATCAGGAGAGAGAAAAACGAAGAAAAGAAGAAAAAATGAAAAGAAACTAAAACGATAAATAAAGAAATCGTCTAGAGAAAATGTAGCGTAATTTCAATGCTGAAGTAGGCAGTGAGGTCTTTCATTAATTAGTGGTTGTTGAGAGACACAGGACCCGTAACCCCCCCCCCCCCACCCACCCCCCCCCCCCCCCCCCCCCCCCCCCCCCCCCCCCCCCCCCCCCCCCCCCCCCCTCTTTTTTTCTTTCTGTCCACGAATATGTGGAAAGACGGAGAAATAATATCGACTATGGAGACTTAGCAGGTGGTCAGCGATGTTTTTGGGAATGTGTATATATATACTTCGGTGACCACTTCCTTGCGATTTTCGAAAATTCTGCGGACACTTTCATTGTTGTTTACTTAGATAAAATTTCGAGTACGTGAGTTCTATCGATGAGTCATGCCGACATGTAGGTAAGACGCTGATTTCTGGAGAAAGAGAGTGAGAGAGAAGAGGGGGGAGGGGGGAGGGAAACAGGGAGAAAGAGAGGGAGGGAGAGAGGGAGGGAGAGAGGGAGAAAGAGGGAGACAGAGCGAGAGAGGGAGGGAGGGAGACAGGGAAAAAGAGAGGGAGGGAGGAAGGGGGAGGGAGACAGGGAAAAAGAGAGGGAGGGAGGAAGGGGGAGAGAGACAAGGAAAAAAAGATCTTTCCTTTATTATACTTACCTCCCCCCCCCCCCCCCCCCCCCCACCCCCCCCCACCTCGGGAGGGGGAGGGAGACAGGGAAAAGAGAGCTTTTGCTCTTAGAGCGTCTTCCCCTGATTTCGTGAGAGGGACAAAAAAAAGCAAAACACAGGAGTATGAAAGATAACCATTTTTTTTTTCTGAATTCTTTTTACTCATTAGCAGTGATAATGACATACAAGTTAGACCAAGCATTACAAAATTATAATTTTTATATCAGACCTCCCTATAATGCAAATCAGAAATAATTTCAAAATACTTAACGACAACGTCTTCACTGGCCTATATGCATGCAAATATTCCTACGTATGATGATTATGCTACTTATTGTGCCGATATTGAAACCCTATTTAGATAAATAACCCCCAAAATTGAGAGGTATCATGTAAAAATAAATTAGGGTGATGGGTGGATATTTTCAAGCTTTCAGAATATTGGTTCCATGAATACCTAATTTCATCAAATTAATAGACTTTGTTTCAAAATCGACACCATTTTTCTTTTTTTTTTGGGGGGGGGACCGGTCTCTCAAAATAAGGAATAGTCAGTTTAGCCTAACATGATTCTCTTTCACTTCTTTGTTCAGCGGCATTGATCAAATCTGAAATATACAAAAAGTAGAAAAAAAAAGTTCTTCCATTTATTTGAATCCCTCATCCTCTATCTACTCATTATGTCAACTAATCTAACTGTCATTAACTCATTATTAATGGTGGCGTTTGGAAACACTGCCAAAATTCGTTAAAGTTTTCCCGTTTTCTGTTGACGTTTCTCTTGTAATTAACAGCGAAGGTGTAAATAGAAACTTAACTTAAATACCTTACACATATCATTAACAAACTCAAGATAAATAATGAATTCGCTCTTAATTGCCTGTTCTCGAGGTGATAATAACCTTTTCTTAATCTTCCCCGTTGTATTCCGAGTTGTTAACAAGTTGTACTTATGCATCGTAATCCCATATTGATAATAATCTTATTAAGAGTAATAAAATGAAGTTCAGGTCATGCATTGCGGTCCAGTTTTGAAGACGAGTGCAGTGTAAGATTAGATTAATAAGCAGTATGTAAATGAGTAACATAAGGAATCTGACACAAATGAAACAAGTTAAACCGTAACTGCACGGATAATATTAATCTAATATAAATATATCAATCTAACATATTATATCTAAAAGTAACCGAAGAGACACCAAAATAATAATAATAATAATGAAGCTGATGATTATAATAATAATAAGTAAATATAATAGTCAATTGCGACATGACAAAAATGGAGGTAGTCAATTTCAAATTCAACAAATTCTAACTTAACAAAAATCGAATTTGTCAGTGGAGAGTCGTCTCCACTGACAAACAAATTCCCCTTTTTTCATTATACTAAAAAGCCGTTAACGACCACCAGGCCTATATATACCACCTAAATAAAACCATAAACGGTTCTCTTAATTCTCTCAATATAAACTCTACATCCAACCTCACTGGAGGAACAATATCTCAATACCATTCCTCTGATGCTTCAACTCGAGCTAAATGCATTCAATTGTCCTGCAATAAAATAGCCTTGAGTTGGCATGTAGTTTAGGGAGAATTGTATGTGTGTTTGACTTATTGAATTTCTTTCCCCTTAATAATAATAAAGATGATATTAACAATAGAAATTATTATTACTATAACAATGATAATGAGATTAACAACAATAATAGTAATAGCAGCAAAATGGCATAATAATCATAATCATAATAATAATAATAATAATAATAATAATAATAATAATAATAATAATGATAATAATAATAATAACAAATAAACAATTAGCAGCAATGGTAAATAAAATACTAATAACCATAATAGAATAATATACCGGCGAAATATTTCTTTTATATGAGAAATTTATCTTCGACTGATCCTTCGAAACAAAAAAATTGACTTCACATTTACTAATGAAATCTTCTCGAAATATTTATAATAATAATATCTTTAATATATTTATATATATATATGCATATATATATATATATAGACACACACACACACAAAAAAAAAAAAAAAGCTCTGTTTTGGTCATATATAGTATTTGTAATGATATACCACAAGCACAAGCATTAAAGTTTTCCTGAAACAAGCTAATCCAGATATAACCATGTACCGAAATGCTTTGGCCTGTTATTGTTAACGGAAAGCTCCGTTCTGACATCTTTTGCTTGGTAGCGTCTATTGTGGTGAATTTTATATAAGAAATCTGCGAAATGTGGTCTTTTGTAATCTCTCTCCCTCTCTCTCTCTCTCTCTCTCTCTCTCTCTCCCTCCCTCTCCCATCTCTCTCTATCTCCCTCCCTCTCCCATCTCTCTCTATCTCCCTCCCTCTCCCATCTCTCTCTATCTCCCTCCCTCTCCCATCTCTCTCTATCTCCCTCCCTCTCCCATCTCTCTCTATCTCCCTCCCTCTCCCATCTCTCTCTATCTCCCTCCCTCTCCCATCTCTCTCTATCTCCCTCCCTCTCCCATCTCTCTCTATCTCCCTCCCTCTCCCATCTCTCTCTATCTCCCTCCCTCTCCCATCTCTCTCTATCTCCCTCCCTCTCCCATCTCTCTCTATCTCCCTCCCTCTCCCATCTCTCTCTATCTCCCTCCCTCTCCCATCTCTCTCTATCTCCCTCCCTCTCCCATCTCTCTCTATCTCCCTCCCTCTCCCATCTCTCTCTATCTCCCTCCCTCTCCCATCTCTCTCTATCTCCCTCCCTCTCCCATCTCTCCCTATCTCCCTCCCTCTCCCATCTCTCCCTATCTCCCTCCCTCTCCCATCTCTCTCTATCTCCCTCCCTCTCCCATCTCTCTCTATCTCCCTCCCTCTCCCATCTCTCTCTATCTCCCTCCCTCTCCCATCTCTCTCTATCTCCCTCCCTCTCCCATCTCTCTCTATCTCCCTCCCTCTCCCATCTCTCCCTATCTCCCTCCCTCTCCCATCTCTCTCTATCTCCCTCCCTCTCCCATCTCTCTCTATCTCCCTCCCTCTCCCATCTCTCTCTATCTCCCTCCCTCTCCCATCTCTCTCTATCTCCCTCCCTCTCCCATCTCTCTCTATCTCCCTCCCTCTCCCATCTCTCTCTCTCTCCCTCCCTTTCCCTCTCTCTCCCTCTTTATCTCTCCACTTCCTCACATTATTTATTGCTTGCTCTTTCTTTTCCCTCTTTTTACCCCCCCCCCTCTTTCCTTTTTCTTCCATAATTACGTATATTCTGCCATGTAACACTCACTCTCACTCTCACTCTCACTCTCTCTCTCTCTCTCTCTCTCTCTCTTTGATTTTCCTCTTCGCATTTTATCACTTTGGGGGTCTTCCTTCCACCTCTCTTCCTTTCTTTTTCAATCATTTCCTCTGTTACCGTCCTCATCTTATCATCTTTTTCTTAATCTTACATTTTCAAAATGCGCGCGCGCGCGGACGTTTATGTATGTGTGTGTGTGTGTGTGTGTGTATATATATATATATATATAATATAAATATATCTATATTATATATATATATATAATATAAATATATATAAATAAATATAATATATATATATATAAATATATATATATAATTATATATAAATATATAAATATAATATATATATAAATATATATATTATATATTAATATATATATATATTAATATATATATATATATAATTATATATATATATATTATATAATATATATAATATAAATATATATATATATAGATATATATATATAAAAATATATATATATAATAGATATATATATATATAATTATATATATATATATATATAATTATATATATATATATATATATTATATATAGATAGTGTGTGAGTGTGTGTGTGTGTGTCGTGTGTATATCTATCTGGATTCATGAAATATAAATATAAATTAATTATTTTATGTATGGATGTAATCTTTCTATCTAGCTATCTAGATACTATATAGCTATATATCTATTTATCTAGCTATCAGCTTCGAGCTAGCTATCTATCATAAGAATATTTAGCCTATTAACTTATTCGGGGTTTAAGACAAATATTACATATATACATTTATATTTTTTCATTTATCTTTTTTTTATTTGTGATATAAACACTAAGTAATATATATAAGCGTGTGTGTGTGGTGCGTGGGTGGCTGTAGTTGAGGGTGGGATTGTAGATAAATATCAATCATACTACTTGCAAGAATCTAACAAATTCGTTACAGAATTACATATTCACAACTGACAGATCTTTTATATTTAACATAAATAGATTATACATATATATTAGAGTTATAGATATATATAGATGTAGATACTGATAGTGGTAGATATAATGTATATATTATATATATACTTATAGTAATATATTATGAAAGTGTTATATATATATAGATATATATATATAAAGTATATAGATATTATAGATAGATATAGATATTATAATATATAATATAGATTGATATTGAGTGATATATATATCTATATTAAAGTATATATACATATATATATACTTGAAATTTGATTTTGGTAAGTATTATAGATATATTTGAACATACATTCTATATGTATATTTATTATATATATAATATATATATATATATATCTACATTCATATATATATATATTTTATATATATATACCTCAGTCACAAATAATATATATAATTATCTTAGTATATTCATATTTATTTAATATATACATACATACTACCCTCAGTTATATATATACACATAAATATATAGACATATATATATACATACATCGATATATATAGATATATACATACATATATATATCTAGATATATACTGACTTTAATATAGATATATACTATACATACTTACATACATACATATATATATATAAGATATATATTATATATGTAGGTAGGCATATATATATTTATAGAGATATATATATATATATAAATGTATGTATATATGCATATATATATGTATGTATGCATAAATACATATGTATGTATGCATGCATATATATATGTATGTATGCATAAATACATATGTATGTATGCATGCATATATATATGTATGTATGCATAAATACATATGTATGTATGCATATATATATATATATATATATATATATATATATATATATATATATATATATGCATGCATACATACATATATGCATGCTTTCAAACATATATATTTATGCATACATACATACATATATATAACCCTAATACATACATATATAATATATATTATATAATATATATATATATAAGATATAATATAGCATACAACATACATCTATATATATGCATACATACATAACATACATATATAGAGACTACAGACATACATATAATATGGCCTACATTACATACATACAATATATGCATACATACATACAAACAATAATATGCATACATACATACATATATACGTATATGCATACATAAATACATACATATATATGCATACATACATACATACATATATATGCATACATACATACATACATATATATGCATACATACATACAATACATAAATATGCTTACTACTTACAATATATATATATAAATATATATATATATATCTATAGATATTATGCAAACATACTTACATATATATAAATATATATATATATAAATATAAATATATATGCATACATACATAATATAATCTAAAGATATGCATAATACATACATAAATATATATATATATGCATACCTACATACATATATATATATATAATAAGGCAATACATACAACATATATATATAATCTATATATATATATATATATATAATATAGCATACATACAGATACAATATATATAAAATATATATATATATATATAGATAAATATATATGCATACATACATACTTATATATATAATATATGCATACTACATACAAAAATATATATATATATGCATACATACCATACATATATATATATAAAATATATATATATATATATATGCATACAGTACATACATATATATATATAGTGCATACATACATACAAGCTATAGAAATGCATACATACATACAAAATATATATGCAACATACAGTACATATAAATACTATATGCATACATACATACATATATATATATGCATACATACATATATATATTTATATAAATATATATATATAATATATATATATATATATATATATATGCCAACATACATACATATAATATATCATACAAACACACATTATATAATGCATACATACATACATAATATATATATATATATATAAGCATACATACATACATATAAATATATATATGCATACATACATACATATATATAT
>NW_028234407.1:32613247-32625747 GCF_977035675.1 Penaeus japonicus | reverse complement strand
CTCCCTGGTTTCCCCGACACACACTGTCTACGGTGTGGCACCTCGTGAAGACGGGAATGCGTTTAATTAAAGACCTTGGATAAAGTCTCTATGTAAAGTACCCCTAACGGTGACACGTCGCACAGACCGTAAAAAAAAAAATAACGTTATACCTATACGGAGAGAACTCGTTCAATTCTCTCCCCCCCTCCCCCTGTAAAAGATTTCTTAAAATAAAAACACAATATACAAAAAATGCTGCGGAAATGCGGTTCAATGCACCCACGCCAGATCTATATGTCCCTGGTGCCATGAGGTCTCACCCCCCCCACCCCCTCCCCACCCCTCTGACCTCCCTCCCAAGCATCTCCCTTGCCAGAGCCACAAATCAATATCGTTACGTTGACATTAACCTTCGGATATTTTCCTGTTACTTCATTGACATCTAACGGACCCAGAAACGATGGAACGAAGGATGTATGTGGGGTTATTTTAAAGTCACTTCAACGTCATGTTATCTTCCTTAGCAGCACAGGATATCAGCATATTGATGACCCTTTGGTATTCCAACACTGGACTGGGTATCCTACTACCAATACATTGATAACAGATTCTTATCATTGCTTTCAGACTGCAATTATCATTAAACAATGACTTGTTACTACACCCACGCAGTATTTTCCACCGAATATGATATCTCCAGACATACAATACCGAGAGAATACAATAACCCACACACCACGCTGCACAGAATGAGCAAACATACCTTTTAAGTAAGAGTACAAGCACATCAACCTACCTCAGCGTCAACCTTGGACGTTCCACCCTGTTGCTATTAGACTGTCTGTCTGTCTCTGTGTAACACGTCTGGTACCGGCACGGTCTAATTATGAAACTGTCGTACTGCACAGGAGGAACTTTCACCGGGGGGTAGCTTATCTTCTAATTACTTCCTTAAGAAATAGGAGATTGATACAGATAGCCTAGTATTTCACTATTTCTTTGGTATCCTAAGCCTAGACAAAGAGAAAGAGTAAAACATGTGCTGAATTTACAGATTCAGAATCCAGCTGCACGAGACTGGCCAAAGAAAATGGGAATTAAAGGGTAGACTATCGAGCTCTTAGCGGTGTTTAGGAATCCAATACGGGAAGCAGGAAATTATGTTTAAAATGTTTTGCTTTTCTTCCTCAGACGACAAGTCGCCTTGGGGAGAAGGGATACATTTACGGCGACTATATACAACAAAAGATAAATGGAAAGGCATAAAGAGGGGGAGGGAATCGAGAGGGAATGAGCAGGAACGGGAGGGGCTTGGCGTATGGATGGGAGGCAGAGAGAGATAGATAAAAACGATTGATAGAGAGAAAATGCGATAGATATATATGCAGAAATAAGTGAAATGAGAGAAAACAGAAAGCTTTAGACTAAAAAAAAATAGAGAGAGAAGTGAGTAAATGATAAATAAGAATACGGGGACATGCAGTGCAGAAATGAAATTCCAAAGTAAATAATTGAATTCATGGAAAACGGCAGTCAGGTCAAAGCCGGACGTGACGTCATAGGTCCTAGGGGAAGTGAATCCACATATCACGAGGCGCCGACGAGACACGGATGCCAATTATGGAGGGTTCGATTCCTTATGATAATCGCAATTCCTTGTGGCTATAGAGGGCTCGATTCTGTATGTTGATGCAGGGTTCATTTCCATATAGCTATGATATGCTTACTAATGGTTGTCGATGCTTTGTCAAACTAACCGTAAATCTGACTGTGGGTTGTGCTAAAAGTGAAACTCGGACAGTTATGTATATGTATACGAATAGTATCAGTTGTGATGACATACACTAACATTCATATTCACATTCACATTCACATACATACATACATACATACATACATACATACATATATATATATATATATATATATATATATATATATATATATATGTATGTATATGTATATATACATGTGTAAATATATATATATATATATATATATATATATATATATATGTATATACAACATATATATATATATATATATATATATATATTATATTATATACATATATATATCAATATATATATATATTATATTATATATATATATATGGTAATATATATGTATATAATACATATATATCTATATAATATATATCATATATATAAATATTATATATATGTATTATATATACATATATATATATATCTATAACTATATATATATATATATATCTATAATTATATATATATATATATATGTGGGTTGTGTGGTGTTTTTTATCCCCCCCCCCCCCCACCCCCCCCACCCCCCCCCCCCCCTTGTGTGTGTGTGTGTGTGTGCGTGTGCATGTGTGTGTGTGTGTGTGTGTGTGGGTGTATAAACATATATATATATATATATATAATATATATATATATATTATATATTTATAATATTTGTTTGTTGTTGATGTATTATCTGTATATGTATTTATATAGATATCTTATATATATTTATATAATATATATATGTATATTAGGTTTGTATATATATATATTGCACACACACACACACACACACACTCACACACACACACATATATATATAGATCATATATTTATAGTTTTTATAGCTAATATATATAAATATATATATTTATATATGTATCTGTATACTGTATATAATATATATATCATATATTTATTATATTTGTTTGTATTCACACACACACACAACACACACCCACACACACACACACATATATATATTTATATATATATATATATATATATATATATTATATTATTTATTGATATATATATATTTATATATATACATTTATAGATATATATTGTATTTATATATATTATATACTATATATATATATATATATATATATATATATATATGCATTATAAACCATGTGTATGGTATGTGTTATTATATAGTATATATACAGAAAATGTATAGTGTGTTCACACACACACACACCATACAACTTAATAACATACATAACATCTATATGTATATATATATATATATATATTTATATATATATATATGGATATATATATGTATATACAATTTTATTATATAAAATATATATATTTATAATATATATATATATATATATAAACATGCATATACATATAATACATTATTATATATTATATAATTATATTATATATATATATATTATTACATTATATATTCATATATATACCCTATCTATTAATATAAATATATGTGTATGTATGTGGTATGTGTTTGGTATTGTATATGGATGTGGTATAATATATGGTATACCACAGTAATAGTATATATATATTTGTTTGTGTGTGTGTGTGTGGTTGTGTGTATACAACACACAAATACCACACACCACTCACACAACACACACACACAACAACACACACACACACACATACACCCATATATAATCATATAGCATTATATATATATATGTATATATATATATATATATATATTATATTATATATATATATATATACATATCATATACATACATATACATGTAATACATACATATATTTAGTATATAATACATATATATATATATATCAATATTCTGTATGTAATACATTATATAATATATTATATATATATATATATATATATTATATTATATATTAGAATATTTTATTTTTTTATATATATACACGTGTGTGTGTGTGTGTGATGTGTGTATGTATACGTATGTGTATAATGTATATATATATGATTGTATGTGTATGTGGTATGTATATATATATGATGTGTATGTATATATGCATATATATACATCATTTTATATATATATATCCCATACATATATATATATATATATATATATATTTATATATATTAACTATATATTATATATAATATATATATTATATGTAAAGTTTATCTATATAATATATTCATATATAATATATATATATATATATTTAATATATATAAATATATATATATATGTGTGTGTGTGTGTGTGTGTGTGTGTGTGTGTGTGTGTGTGTGTGTGTGTGTGTATCATATATACATCCATATATATATAAACATGTGTATACATATTATATAAATATTATATATTATATATTATATATCACATATATACATACAAATACATATATATACAAATAAACACACACACACACACACATATGTATGTATGTATGTATGTGTATATATATATATCGAATCTTTAAAAAAATGGAACAAGATATGAGAAACATCATACAATGATTTTGAAGAACAAAAAGAGAAAAAAAAACAATAGGATAAAAAAAAACAGAAAATAAACACTTAAAAATCCAATTTCTTACGCAAGAGAAGCAGGCCACTTAGACAAACACAATCAGCCATCAAAACTAATCGGAAAAATCATACAGATCCTTATCTAAAACCAATACAAGTGTAGCTGACACCTGTTGACTTGCTACCTGGCATGATGACCTCGCTATAACGCATAAATATAGACGAAAACGAAATAACGAGGAGAAAGACAACGAGAATACGATAAACGAGACGAAGGAAACGCAAACGACGAACGAAGAGACGAAAACGAACGAAACGACGAGAAAACAAAAACGAAACGACGTGACAATCGAAACGACTAAATGAAACGAGAGAAACGAAACGAAACGGATAACGCAAAGGAAAACGAAACGAGAAATTAGAGAAATCAAAGGAGCGATCCGAAAAAAACGACGAATCCGAACGACAGAAACGAATCGAAAAAACGAATGAAACGACAAAAACGAGAAAAAACGAACGAAAAACGAAAAACGACAACGAAAAAACGAAACGCGGGATAAAAAAAACGAGATAACGAATTAACGAAAGACGATAAACGGAAACAAAATCGAAAAACGACGGAAACTAAACGACGATAACGAAGATAGCGAACGACGAATAACGAAGAACGACGAAAAAAAACGATAAAAGAAAAACGATCACGAACAAACGACGAAACGCGAACGAGAAACGTACGACGCGAAACCGAAAACGAAACGAATAACGAAACGAAGAAACGCGACGATAAAACGATACTAGAATAAAGAAAACCGAACGGAAAACGAACGAACGAGACGGGAGCACCCTCTCAGTTACGAAAGCGTGTCATACTTGTCAAAAGAGGGAGAGGATAGACACTGCTTGGGGAAAATACTTGTAAAGGGGGGGGGGGATTAATGACATGTGGGTAATGTTTGCAATGGATGCTGCACGTGACCTTGGCCTAACTACTACAACGTTTGCTAGATTGTTCCTCACTAATAAAGGTGACGATTTACCATCTTACACTAATGGCCCGGATGTATAAATGAATGAATAACGGTAACTGAATCCATAGGTAGGCGTTATTACCTAACCTCACGCCTTTGTCATTAATGATCACCACCCCTTCAGCAATTCAAGATATAAATAAGACAAATACAAAAGCCTTTTCTCTCTCTTCCCCCGAATGGCAGTGCGGCTCACGAGAGGCTAACGTGGGTGTCTGGGTCTGTGTGCACATCCGCGCCGTGTCTACATCCACACACACGCTCACACGCACACACACACACACACAACCCGGTGTGTACATCCAGCCTTCCACTCTGCCCACAGCCAATCTTCCTGACTTCTCCCAACCACCACAGCCATCGAGGGAAGTTAGGATGTGCCACGTATGGTGAGCTGCACTCTCTGCTTTCCCCATCACACACTTTCTATGGTGAGGCACCTCGTGAAGACGGGAATGCGTTTAATTAAAGACCTTGGATAAAGTCTCTATGTAAAGTACCCCTAACGGTGACACGTCGCACAGACCGTAAAAAAAAATAACGTTATACCTATACGGCGAACGGCAACAACCGTTCAACACACGATTCCCATCTCCCCCCCTCCCCCTGTAAAAGATTTCTTAAAATAAAAACACAATATACAAAAAATGCTGCGGAAATGCGGTTCAATGCACCCACGCCAGATCTATATGTCCCTGGTGCCATGAGGTCTCACCCCCCCCCCACCCCCTCCCCACCCCTCTGACCTCCCTCCCAAGCATCTCCCTTGCCAGAGCCACAAATCAATATCGTTACGTTGACATTAACCCTTAGATAGATTACCTTTTGCTTGCAGTTGACCATCTAAAACGGACCCAGAAACGATGGGACGAAGGATGTATGTGGGGTTATTTTAAAGTCATTTCAACGTCATGTTGATCTTCCTTAGCAGCACAGGATATCAGCATATTGATGACCCTTTGGTATTCCGACACTGGACTGGGTATCCTAATACCAATACATTGATAACAGATTCTTATCATTGCTTTCAGACTGCAATTATCATTAAACAATGCCTGTTAGTTCACCCACGCAGTATTTTCCACCGAATATGATATCTCCAGACATACAATACCAAGAGAATACAATAACCCACACACCACGCTGCACAGAATGAGCAAACATACCTTTTAAGTAAGAGTACAAGCACATCAACCTACCTCAGCGTCAACCTTGGACGTTCCACCCTGTTGCTATTAGACTGTCTGTCTGTCTCTGTGTAACACGTCTCTGGGGGCACGGGCACGTCTATTATGAAACTGTCGTACTGCACAGGAGGAACTTTCACCGGGGGTAGCGTTATCTATCGCCAAACCATCCTTCCTTAACGGGGGGGAAATCTTTTATAGGGATGATTGATACAGATAGCTTAGCATTTCACTATTTCTTTGGTATCCTAAGCCTAGACAAAGAGAAAGAGTAAAACATGTGCTGAATTTACAGATTCAGAATCCAGCTGCACGAGACTGGCCAAAGAAAATGGGAATTAAAGGGTAGACTACTTTAGGTTTAGAATCAATACGGGAAGCAGGAAATTATGTTTAAAATGTTTTGCTTTTCTTCCTCAGACGACAAGTCGCCTTGGGGAGAAGGGATACATTTACGGCGACTATATACAACAAAAGATAAACGGAAAGGCATAAAGAGAAGGATGGAATCGAGAAGGAATGAGCAGGAACGGGAGGGGCTTGGAGTATGGATGGGAGGCAGAGAGAGATAGATAAAAACGATTGATAGAGAGAAAATGCGATACATATATAGTTAAAAATAAGTGAAATGAGAGAGAACAGAAAGCTTTAGAAAAAGAAATAGAGAGAGAGAAGTGATATAATGATAAATAAGAATACGGGGACATGCAGAAAGAGAAAGAAATGAAATTCCAAAGTAAATAATTGAATTCATGGAAAACGGCAGTCAGGTCAAAGCCGGACGTGACGTCATAGGTCCTAGGGGAAGTGAATCCACATATCACGAGGCGCCGACGAGACACGGATGCCAATTATGGAGGCTTTGATTCCTTATGATAATCGCAATTCCTTATGGCTATAGAGGGCTCGATTCTGTATGTTGATGCAGGGTTCATTTCCATATAGCTATGATATGCTTACTAATGGTTGTCGATGTTTTGTCAAACTAACCGTAAATCTGTCTGTGGGTTGTGCTAAAAGTGAAACTCGGACAATTATGTATATGTATACAAATAGTATCAGTTGTGATGACATACACTAACATTCATATTCACATTCACAAACATACATGCATATGTATATATATATATATATATATATATATATATATATATATATATATATATGTATATATATATGTATGTGTATGTATATATACATATATAAATATATATATGTATATATATGTATATCTACACATATATATGTATATATACATATATATATATATATCAATATATATATATATACATATATATATGTGTGTGTGTGTGTGTGTGTGATAAATACATACATGTATGTATATATATACAGCATATGCATATACACACGCATTTATAGAAACATATATGTATATATGTTTATAAGCATACATAAATATATATATATATATATATATATATATATATATATATATATATATAGACACACACACACACATATATATATATATATATATATATACATATATATATATATATATATATATACATATATATATGTATAAATTTATATGGTTATACGTATATGTAAATATATAATATATATATTATATATATGAATAATATATACAGGTATATTAAATATATATTATTCGTATATATACCTTATACTATATATAATATACTATATATATATATATCTAAAATATGTAAATTATATATTTACGTGTGTGTGTATGTATGTATACACACACACACACACACGCCACACACACATACCACACACACACACACACACATATATGTATATATATAGAGTAGTTATATTTAACGTTGTATATCAATATATGAGTTATATTAACAATAGACGATTTATGATATATATAGATACAGATATATGCATATATAAATATCTATGTATATATTCATATATATATATACATATATATATATATATATATATGTATATATATGTACATATACATACACATATGTATATATGTATATATCCATAGTAACTGTATACATATAAGTATTTTTGATATATATTATGTATATATATACATATTTATATATTATACATATATAAGGATATCACATACATACAGGTATGTATATATGTATATATGACATATGTATTGACTCTATACCTATGTGTATTAACATCACAATATGTTTGTATATATAGTATATATATATATATATGATATACTATATCTATATACATACATACATATCTACTTATTGATATATGTATATACACATATGGAGTATGACCTATACATATGTGTGTGTGTATATAATATATATATATATATATATATATATTATATATAAAGTATACTATATATATATATATACCTCTATGTACACATGCCATATATATGCATATATATTTTACCTGTATATCACATGTATAATGTATAATATGTTATGTATATATGTATACATTACCCCCCCCCTACCTCTCTCCCTCCCAAAACTCTGTAAAATATATAAATATAAATATATAGAATATATTTCTCTAATATATATAGTATATATATATATATATATATATATATATAAAAATATCGCACACACATCCTTCACACACACACACACACACACACACACACACCGAGAACACCACATATAATAATATATAATATATATATATATAATATACTATATATATATATATATATATATACATGGTGTTGTGTGTGTACCAATGATAATAGCATTATTTTATTTAAATACCACTATACATACATACGAGGTATGTATATATGTAAAAATGCATATGTATAGTATACATATTGTATACGACACATGATGTATATCATATATATGCGTAATATAATATATATATATATATATATATATATACATATCTATATTTAATGATAATATGTATAAATACATAATGTGTATACACACATATGTGTATGTCTATATATGTTGTGTATATTTATGTATATACTAATAAGTTCATATATATACATATGATATATATAGATTATAAATATATATATTATATATATATATAAATATATATATATAATGTCTGCATGCATATATATACATATATATTTACATGTAATATGCAGCAATATATATATGAACATATATATGTATATATATAATATATATATTCTATATACATATATATATATATATAGTATAATGGATATATATATGTATCTATATATATATATATATATATGGATATATTAATATAGATATTGCACATAAATCTATATCTATCTATCTAAAATATATCAAATAATATATATATAGTTATATAAATATTACTCTTATCTATCTACTTCTCTGTAAATACTATCTATCTATATCTATCTATATCTATCTATCTATCTATCTATCTATCTATCTATATATATATATATATGTGTGTGTGTGTGTGTGTGTGTGTGTGTGTGTGTCTGTGTGTGTGTGTGTGTGTGTCTGTGTGTGTGTGGTAGTGAAATCTATAAATAAGTAAATATCAAAATACAAATATCCACAATATGATGTGCGTACCTCAGCATAATTCAAGATTACCACATTTGCATATAATTTATCGATAGAAAAAGGATTAAACAGATTACTTTCCTGTAGAATAAGAAGAATTGGAGCCCGCGGGAAAATTGTGTAAAATGGGTGGATTGTTATATAAAGCGATGTTTATTGCTTTTTGTAATTCTGTAATTTTGTTATAAATGGATCTCCCTGCTTTGTCTGATAAGGATAAGGAAAACCTTTTTATTATGAGGTAGAAAAAGGATTACATTTAATTCTAAAGACGAAATAATGCGAAACGAGTCAATTACATCTTTAGCGATGTGAAATTATTCGGTATCACTTTTACCTTTTTTCTACTACAGAAAAATGTACAGGATGTATGGAGGGTTTTCTGGGTGGAAAATAATTAGACTCAAAATGACAGTGATATTTGCTAAGTTTGCTAAATTGGCGTATTGCTTATCAACAGAATGCTGTTGCTCTTGCCAAATATGCTTCTCTTGTTGTTTTACTTTCTTCCAAGCTTTGTACCTTAATGATATCTGAAAGAAACATTCATATGCTAACCCGCAGCATTTTCCTCTCTTCATCAGATTGACAATGTTTGTTTTTAAACGTATGCCTAACTCAGCTTCTATCTCTTGTGAAACGATTATCCAGTCACATATTGAGGGTTCTCCTTGTGCTTAGCAATGCACTGTGCCAATGTTATTTGATCAACATTATATATTTCACCATCAGCGAACAAAAAATATTGCCACGTTGAATATCTGCTGGCCTTTGGAAAACACACGGACGCCCACTCAATTAAAACACTGGCTCTCGACTCTTGAATGTCAGGCATTTTGAAAATAGGGTCTGGATTTCAAGGATAATGATCATTCTTATTATGATAGAGTGACATTCCATGAGCTAAATGCTTTGGTACCATATGAACAAATTCTGCTAAAGTTAAGACAAAAGATAATTAAAAAAAACAATGATTGCTCAAAAAAACATTTGAAAATAATGAGACAGTTTTATATATATATATATATATATATATATATATATATATATATATATATATAGAGAGAGAGAGAGAGAGAGAGAGAGAGAGAGAGAGAGAGAGGGGATGTGGAGAATTAAGTGTGCTGATAAGGATGGAGAATTGATTTATTAAAGTACTAAGAGAGAATGGGAAGAAAGTTGAATACATGTTTAGAGGATCAAACGGAATGGGAAGGAATGGAGAAGAAAAGAAGGGTTGAAGGCACTGTGCTAAAAGTGTGAGAGGTGGAGGGCTGAATGTGACAAAATATAAGGTAAATTTTAATAAACTTTTAACTAAAATGATATTTGATCACCATTTCTACGACATATTTCATCGTTTTCAGTATATATTCAGCCTCTTTATATACCTATACCAACTTAAAAGTACTGCAATACGAGAAGCATATTGCTTTATTTTGCACCTAATGACCCTTGAGTTTGGAGTTATTGAATCTTTTTAAGAGGACGTTAAATTGTGAAACTGGGCGAAACTTAACGACACCAACTTCATAACGTAAACAATATTTGCGTGTTTTGTAAACTTTCTTCTGTTTTGAATCTTATTTTTTCTGCATTTCACTTACTGAAGGGCGGTAAAACTTTCTGTTGCTCTGCAGTATCGTGAGATGTATCCTAGGAATCAAATATTTTAAAGATATCAGAATAATTCTGAAATGAGCGCTGGAATTGCTACGCGGCAACTCACTTCCCGGGATAGTAGCTGCCAATTTTTTATTTTATTGTCGTGCATGAATTTTCCTAGTGTTAAAACAGCCTATTCTGCATGGCAGTTCCTCGGTTTAGTATCACGTGACGGAGGAGAAGCAATTAACGGAATGCTATATTTTCAACACTTTCAACATGTTTTGTCTTACACACATGAATGTCTGGACGAATAGGCAACATACCTGAAACATATAAAAAAGAACCACAATATATGTTTTTACTTTTTCATTTCTAAGAATTTCATTGCACAACCCGAGACAGTTTGCATAGAATTTGACTTGCATGAATGAATATGTAGCATACCTTAGACATATCAGAAGAGGAAGCACGCAATATAATATATTTCTTTATGACCTCATTAGCTCATGGACTAACGAAGACAAAACCGTAAGTAAAAATATCTTTGCACACAGACAATACTCTAAATATTACACCAAAGATACGCGTGATTAAGCTATATTTTATCGACCTGCCACCTTATTATATTCAGTTCATTAGCCACATTTATAACAAAATAATTTACCTCACGTTTATCTATTGATATATTATTAAATACATACATACGTCTTAATCCTAAACTCTGTATCATCACATATACAACAATATGTGTATACGTATATCAAAGTTATCATATCTAGGGAAAGAAAAAGATAACAGGATACCCTTCAACCTCTAGACAAATTAAATTAGCATTGTTAATAGTAATTTCAGAAGGTTTAATGTACTTACGGTTCACATAAACAAACAGGTAGTCGGACCATTAGTGCAGTGAACCGGTATAGTTATGTCTTTGGCTAGTAATATCATTGTGAAGT
>NW_028234407.1:32598247-32600747 GCF_977035675.1 Penaeus japonicus | reverse complement strand
TCTAAGGATCACCACACACACTCGCAGGAGCTTACTCCAGCCGTAAGTTGTCTGCCGTGCTTTGCCCTGTGTACACATAAACCATATCACATATAGACACTATGTTAGATTTAAGGATATATATACAAATATGCATATATATACATATATATTATATATATATATATATATATATATATATATATATATATATATATATATATATGAATCACAAAAAAACACAATAACGTGCACATAACAGAATTAATAACACTGCCACTAAAAGAAAGGAAAAAACTTGCGACGTTTCGAACTTTTTCATGAAAGTTCCTCTTCAGGCGAAAGCAATCCAAAAAATGAATCATTCATTCATTTTTTGGATTGCTTTCGCCTGAAGAGGAACTTTCATGAAAAAGTTCGAAACGTCGCAAGTTTTTCCTTTCTTTTAGTGGCAGTGTTATTAATATATATATATATATATATATATATATATATATATATATATATATATATATATATATATATATGTATGTATATCAATACACACACACACCATTCCCGAATTTTATCGTCACATTTCTCCGCAGTGAGTTGCGTTTTGTCTCCAGTTTCGGTCGCAGTTGGTTCGAAGCTCCGGAAGCGCGATGGCTCGTCCTTCCCATGTTGGTCTTTTGGTTGCTTTGGTCCTGGGGACTCTGGTGGCCTCGGTGACATCCTTGTCTGTTTCAGGTAAGAAGACAAAGGTGCTGGTTGTGTTGACTGTTTTCTATGAGTGTGTCTATGTGTGTATAAAGAACGGAAGAATGCAGTAAGATCTGTTTTACTCTTGATATTTCCACTTTCAGAAAAGTCTTTGTCGTCTGTCAAACTGGAAGCACAGCTGGATGACCCGGTGGTGAGATATTGCTTATGAATTATTTGGGGTCAATTTCCAATCGGGTTGTTTATGTTCATTTCCATTTAAGTGCACCATAATTACATTAATCTAAAAAAAAGGAAAAAAATCGTGAATCACATTCATGACTCGGTGATTCCCTGGATTTATCTCTTATCACGATTTTTTTTTCTAGGAATCTGAAATCGTGTTGAACGTAAACAAGAGGCACGCCGAGATGCATCATGTTGCAAAGGTACAGTTTATATTTACCTGATTGTTGTTTTTTCAATACACTGTATAGGAGAGAAAGAGAGAGAGAGAGAGAGAGAGAGAGAGAGAGAGAGAGAGAGAGAGAGAGAGAGAGAGAGAGAGAGAAAGAGAAACAGAGAGAGAAAGAGAAGGAGAGAAACAGAGAGAGAGAGAGAGAGAAGGAGAAAGAGTGAGAAATCCAGAAATTCACAGAGGATTGGGGGAGAGAATAAATGCACACAAAACTAGAAATATAACAATTAGATCATGTCTTTTCCCTCTTTTTTTCCAGCGAGAAGCAAACACGCACTCCATTTCCAAGCGTCAATCGTCTGTCACTTCACGCCTTGAGGTAAGTGTTAAGCGGAGAAGTCACCCACTTAGGAAAGCCAAGTTGTCCCTCCAGCCCTATTTTTACGTCACTTTCCTATTTTTACGTCACTTTCCTTTTTTACGTAAATTTCCTAGCTTTACGTCACTTTCCTTTTTTTACGCCACTTTCCTATTCTTACGTCAATTTCCTATTTTTACGTCACATTCCTATTTTTACGCCACTTTCCTATTTTTACGTCACTTTCCTATTTTTACGTCACTTTCCTTTTTTACGTAAATTTCCTAGCTTTACGTCACTTTCCTTTTTTTACGCCACTTTCCTATTTTTACTTCAGTTTCCTATTTTTACGTCACTTTCCTATTTTACGTCACTTTCCTGTTTTTACGCCACTTTCCTATTTTTACGCCACTTTCCTATTTTTACGTCACATTCCTATTTTTACGCTACTTTCCTATTTTTACGTCACTTTCCTATTTTATGTCTCTTTCCTATTTTTAGGTCTCCCTCCTATTTTTACGTCACTTTCCATGCCAATCCGTACTCTCCCTGAGTACGACTTCCAGTTTCCTCTTTATTATGACCTCCTCTTTCCCCTTCAATACCTCTTCTCCCCCCCTTCAATACGTCCATCTCCTTCCTCTTGCACAACGGTTCCCCCCTTTCTTCTTAAAACGAATTCCTCTTTCTTCTAAAAAAAAGAAAAAAAAAAGAATACTCCAACTCGAAACGACTCCCTCTTTCTCCGCAAAACGACCCAATATTTCTCCTCAAAATAACCTCGCATTTCAACGCAAAACGACTCCCTCTCTCTCCGCAAAACGACCCAATCCTCCTCCCTCTGAAAACGACCTCGTCTTTTCTCCCCCCCAACCACCAGACCCTCCAGTTCAGATCGGCGCTGATGTTCATCGAAGCCGACCAGGCATCGGACGTCACAGTAGCAGTCGAACTGGCCGAGGTGTTCGAGCAGATCAACAAGACGTTGCAATCGGGCCAAGCCACGAATAACAGAGCTGATGCCTTTGAACGCCAACTCCAAAGTATTGCAGCCAATGTCAGCG
>NW_028234407.1:32590747-32595747 GCF_977035675.1 Penaeus japonicus | reverse complement strand
TGGGCGTGATTCATTGCCTCTCTCTCCCTTGACCTCCAGTGACCATTTCCCGCCCCTCTCAATCGTTAATCGTTACCTTTACCTTTGGCACGATGGGCGTGATTCATTGCCTCTCTCTCCCTTGACCTCCAGTGACCATTTCCCGCCCCTCTCAATCGTTAATCGTTACCTTTACCTTTGGCACGATTGGCGTGATTCATTGCCTCTCTCTCCCTTGACCTCCAGTGACCATTCCCCCCCCCCCCTCTCAATCGTTAATCGTTACCTTTACCTTTGGCACGATGGGCGTGATTCATTGCCTCTCTCTCCCTTGACCTCCAGTGACCATTTCCCGCCCCTCTCAATCGTTAATCGTTACCTTTACCTTTGACACGATGGGCGTGATTCATTGCCTCTCTCTCCCTTGACCTCCAGTGACCATTGTCCCCCCCCTCTCAATCGTTAATCGTTACCTTTACCTCTGACACGATGGGCGTGATCCATTGCCTCTCTCTCCCTTGACCTCCAGTGACCATTTCCCCCCCCCTCTCAATCGTTAATCGTTACCTTTACCTTTGGCACGATGGGCGTGATTCATTGCCTCTCTCTCCCTTGACCTCCAGTGACCACGTCCTCTTGAAAAGCACGCAACAGAGAATCGCCAACAGATGGGTCCATCCTACACTGACGAGCGATGATGACCTCAATAATGGCCACAATATCGGCATCCTGATGACTGCTGAGCCTCTGTTCTTTAACGGTTAGTATCTTCTATTGTCATTATTGCCATTGTGTTTGTTATTATGTTTGTTATTTTGTTATTGCTGGAATGATAATGGTAATGATGTTGGTAGTCATAATGATGAAAGTGGTAATAATTACTGATGTTATCGTTATTGTTGTTATTATAAATGTTATCACTATTGTTTATTCACCCATTCATTTATCAGTCTATCTATTCATTTAAACAACATTTTACTAATGGAAAAGTAAAAGATTATTCAGCACATACACCAAGTTAACAATTCGTGCATATGGCAAGAAGGCTCAAATACTGCAATGAACGATTTAGAACTACATTTTGAGAACTTAACAAAAACTATATTTCCATGGAGACAAAATACCATTAAACTGCACAATAACCCACATCCAGCACGGAATTAGCTCAATGCCCTCGTTATTTCAAACAGCACCTAACCTAACCTAACGAATAGGGTAAATCTGTTATCTAAATTCATCGATAAAGAATCTATTTCAAGCTCCTCGCTCTCTAACCTGCTGTACCTTCCTTCCCAGACGAGGTGCAACCAGCCTGTCTGCCCGGAATCCTAGACACAGTCAATCCCATAAGCGAAAGCACCACGACGCTTGTGGGATTCGAGGACGCCGTGGGAGGAGGTGAGGATAATCTTGTTGTTTCTTGGGATGTCCAAGGCACACTTCTGGCGTTATTATGTCTGGTCTATCTGTCGAATTGTTAATGCTCTTTCTCTCTCTCTCTCTCTCTCTCTCTCTCTCTCTCTCTCTCTCTCTCTCTCTCTCTCTCTCTCTATATATATATATATATATATATATATACACATATATGTGTGTGTATGTATGCATGTTGCTATGTATATATATGTACACTTTGTATGTGTACCTGTGTGGAGAGAGAGAGTAAGAGAGGGTGAGAAATTGTAAACCTACCTAGCCAGCAAAATACTTACCTATATCTAAGAATATATCCAACATCTTAGAAAAGAAAGAGACAATAGACAAAAAAAAAAAAAAAAAAAAAAAAAAAGGCTGTTGAAAGACGCGTAAACAAAACCTCCATTGCTCTTTCCCGCGCAGGCGTGAGGTCCTACGCCTGGGTCAACTCCAAGACACTCGGTTCTCTCCTGTGCTTCGAGAGCCTCCGCGCCCTTCGGAGCTCCCGGCCCAGCACGCTGATCGATGTCCTCACCAGACACCATCTCTGCGTGCTGAGGCCTTTCGACGAGGTAACGGGGTTCGGGGTTGCATCTCCTCTGGTCGGGATTTCGAGCTTGTTGCCGACCAGATAGCGCCCGCCGATGTTTCTCTATGTGTCTATCTATTCATCTTTATGAATAAATAGATGATTATTCATATATATGTGTGTGTTTACATATATATATATATACATATTATAAACATACATTATTCATATATATGTATACACACACACACACACACACACACACACACACACACACACACACACATATATATATATATATATATATATATATATATATAATCAACTATTCACACATAACTTTGTATATCCGACTTCCATCCAAAGTCAACAGATTTCACTTTGTCCCAAATGACCTGTGCTCAGCCGGACGGCCAATGAGAGACGTAAACACCTTCTTTCCCCAGGCTGAGATATCCGTGGCCGTAGACCAGAACCCGAGGACAGGTCGCGTCCAAGTCACCGGGGTGGGACCTGTCGTCGACCCGAACTCCAATATCCCCATGGCTTTTACTCTCACTCAGACACATCTTTTCTGGCTCGAACTCATGGTCAAGAATTCAATCAGACTCTTGGTCTAAGGTAAGGCATGGAAAATGGCGTCTCGTCGCTCGATTCTCTTTTGTTTTTTTCTTCTCTTTATTCCCTTTTTTTGACATTTTCCTTCTGATGGGATCGAAATTATACCGCATGAAAGAAAAATACCTGTTTGGAAGTGCCTAATTCGTGCCTATTTTGTTCGCAGAGTGAAACTGGTTGAAAGAGTAAGGAAGAAGAGCATAGCCAGTCATCAGTCACGTGTAACGCATTCAAGACGGAAGACCAACACTCGATTAGTCTCGTGTTCTTTTTGTAGCCTCTAATATATAGCCATTGAAATTATACTGATTGCAGCTTAAAATGATTGTTTCTTGTGTGCCCTTTCTATAACGAAAAGAACGAAAGACAAACCATAAAAGAAAAAGTAAGAAACACACACAAACGCATATACATATGTGTGTATATGATATTACTGATAATGATGACACAGCAGTAATGGCAATAATAGTGATAATGATAATAATAATAATGGTAATAATAATGATAATCATGACAGTCATGATACTGACAATGATGATAATTATGATGATGTTGATGAGGATGATGGTAATGATTATGATGATGATAAACGTGATAAAAAAGAGAAAAAAGGTAATTAGTTGTGAAAACATATATATCTAAGACGACGTTATCATAATGATAACTATAATGAAACAAATGATTTATGAAAAAGGAACTTTTCCTCAGATAGTGTAAACATGCGAACAAACTATACTGAAGCTAGCAAAATAGATAGCATGCATAGGTGCTTACAGAAATATATTCCAATTTTTTCCCCACCGTCTCTTTCCTGGGTGTCTATAGGGGTGGGGATAGAGGGGGCCACTTTGTAGGGGGGAGGGGGGAGAGGGAGTCGGTGTGTGTGCCGGAGATGGGGGGGGGGCTAATTTAAGGCAAGGGATCCCAAGCGGGGATCCTTTGTTTTGTTTTATGCTTTTCAATATATGATTCGAAGCAATGTGCGTAGACTACCAAAATGGCGGTTAGCTTGTGCAGTCCCCGTGTAATTATTTGTCAGCAGAGATGAATAGAAAGACAGATAAAGAGATGGGCTTGTGCTTGTGCGTGTGCTTGAGTGTGTGTGTTTGTGTATGGCTATGCATGTGTGTCTGTTTGAGTGTGTGTGTTTGTGTGTTGCTATGCATGTGTGTGTGTTTGTGTGTGGCTATGCATGTGTGTGTGTTTGTGTGTGGCTATGCATGTGTGTGTGTTTGTGTGTGGCTATGCATGTGTGTGTGTTTGAGTGTGTGTGTGGTTATGCATATGTAAAGTCTGTTGAATAATTTGCTAATTGCAACTTAACCGTATTTTCTTGTCTTGTAACTGTTACTGTAGGAGGACATATTGCCGGAGGAATATCTTCACTTTCTTAGCATAGTCATTTTTGCAGTAAAATTACTTAAAATTTTTAGTCGTAAATGCCAACATATAGTATAATAAGAACACTTCATATATACTTGTGAGTACTTGTTATAGTCACTCATTAAGTAGATATACTACATTTCAGAAAGAAATATGAGAATCTATGATTTAGAAACTTACTGACACAACTTGGTTGGGGAAGGAAGAGGATGATCAACACTAAGAGTTGCAAAGCTCGACATCTATACTGTGTCTTATTCAGAGGATGGATTAGCTTGAAAAGTGAGGAGAGAGAGAGAGAGAGAAGAGAAAGAGAGAAAGAGACAGAGACAGAGACAGAGAGAAAGAAAGAGAGAGAGATAGACAGAGAGAGAGAGAAAGAGAGAGACAGAGAGAGAGAGAAAGAGAGAGAGACAGAGAGAGAGACAGAGAGAGAGAGAAAGAAAGAAAGAGAGGCTGACAGAGAGAGACAGACAGAGAGAGAGTGTGAGAATGATATAGAATGCTTATATAGAATTATATATTATGCTTATATAAGATATTAATTACAGCAATAGATCCATATACAAATATATTCATTTTCGTACTATTAACTAGTGAGGCAATCGCGAGGTCAGGTCAGGTTAACTTTGAGTGATGGGTGACTTACTCATGGCTGCCTTTCCAAGTACCTTAGACCCTCAGAACGAGCTTAATTCCTCGATAGTCACGCCTCCTACATTCCAGACTACCTGTCCACATTACCTCCGTTGGGGACGACGGATGCGAAGCCTTCCCATATAAGCAGGATGTTTGGAACACACCGACAGACCGGGATCGACTGCGCTACCGCTTGACGCCTGATTTCCCTGACTGTTCATACGTGTTGTGATATTGTTTATTGTTGTGACCATTGTGCTGTAGTGAATATATCTATCGTGCACCATAACGTCAGACTATCTGCGTTATGGAATAAACCTGTAACGTTCGAACCCTGTGTCTGACATCACTCCCTATTTTGTGCTGGGTTGTCAGTTACGACAGACTAAGACAACCCTCACAACTGGTAGCAGCGGTGGTCCACAACTGATAACAGTGG
>NW_028234407.1:32573247-32583247 GCF_977035675.1 Penaeus japonicus | reverse complement strand
CCTTTGCCTCCACCAATGGCAGCCGAGCCTTGTGTCCTTCGTCCCTTTGCCTCCACCAATAGCATCAGAGCCTTGTGTCCTTCGTCCCTTTGCCTCCACCAATGGCAGCCGAGCCTTGTGTCCTTCGTCCCTTTGCCTCCACCAATGGCAGCCGAGCCTTGTGTCCTTCGTCCCTTTGCCTCCACCAATGGCAGCCGAGCCTTGTGTCCTTCGTCCCTTTGCCTCCACCAATAGCATCAGAGCCTTGTGTCCTTCGTCCCTTTGCCTCCACCAATAGCATCCGAGCCTTGTGTCCTTCGTCCCTTTGCCTCCACCAATGGCAGCCGAGCCTTGTGTCCTTCGTCCCTTTGCCTCCACCAATGGCAGCCGAGCCTTGTGTCCTTCGTCCCTTTGCCTCCACCAATAGCATCAGAGTCTTGTGTCCTTCGTCCCTTTGCCTCCACCAATAGCATCAGAGCCTTGTGTCCTTCGTCCCTTTGCCTCCACCAATGGCAGCCGAGCCTTGTGTCCTTCGTCCCTTTGCCTCCACCAATGGCATCAGAGCCTTGTGTCCTTCGTCCCTTTGCCTCCACCAATAGCATCAGAGTCTTGTGTCCTTCGTCCCTTTGCCTCCACCAATAGCATCAGAGCCTTGTGTCCTTCGTCCCTTTGCCTCCACCAATGGCAGCCGAGCCTTGTGTCCTTCGTCCCTTTCCCTCCACCAATGGCAGCCGAGCCTTGTGTCCTTCGTCCCTTTGCCTCCACCAATAGCATCAGAGTCTTGTGTCCTTCGTCCCTTTGCCTCCACCAATAGCATCAGAGCCTTGTGTCCTTCGTCCCTTTGCCTCCACCAATGGCAGCCGAGCCTTGTGTCCTTCGTCCCTTTCCCTCCACCAATGGCAGCCGAGCCTTGTGTCCTTCGTCCCTTTGCCTCCACCAATAGCATCAGAGTCTTGTGTCCTTCGTCCCTTTGCCTCCACCAATAGCATCAGAGTCTTGTGTCCTTCGTCCCTTTGCCTCCACCAATAGCATCAGAGCCTTGTGTCCTTCGTCCCTTTGCCTCCACCAATGGCAGCCGAGCCTTGTGTCCTTCGTCCCTTTCCCTCCACCAATGGCAGCCGAGCCTTGTGTCCTTCGTCCCTTTCCCTCCACCAATGGCAGCCGAGCCTTGTGTCCTTCGTCCCTTTCCCTCCACCAATGGCAGCCGAGCCTTGTGTCCTTCGTCCCTTTCCCTCCACCAATGGCAGCCGAGCCTTGTGTCCTGCGTCCCTTTCCCTCCACCAATGGCAGCCGAGCCTTGTGTCCTTCGTCCCTTTCCCTCCACCAATGGCAGCCGAGCCTTGTGTCCTTCGTCCCTTTGCCTCCACCAATGGCAGCCGAGCCTTGTGTCCTTCGTCCCTTTGCCTCCATCAATAGCATCAGAGCCTTGTGTCCTTCGTCCCTTTGCCTCCACCAATGGCAGCCGAGCCTTGTGTCCTTCGTCCCTTTGCCTCCACCAATGGCAGCCGAGCCTTGTGTCCTTCGTCCCTTTGCCTCCACCAATGGCAGCCGAGCCTTGTGTCCTTCGTCCCTTTGCCTCCACCAATAGCATCAGAGCCTTGTGTCCTTCGTCCCTTTGCCTCCACCAATGGCAGCCGAGCCTTGTGTCCTTCGTCCCTTTGCCTCCACCAATAGCATCAGAGTCTTGTGTCCTTCGTCCCTTTGCCTCCACCAATAGCATCAGAGCCTTGTGTCCTTCGTCCCTTTGCCTCCACCAATAGCATCAGAGCCTTGTGTCCTTCGTCCCTTTGCCTCCACCAATAGCATCAGAGCCTTGTGTCCTTCGTCCCTTTGCCTCCACCAATGGCAGCCGAGCCTTGTGTCCTTCGTCCCTTTGCCTCCACCAATGGCAGCCGAGCCTTGTGTCCTTCGTCCCTTTGCCTCCACCAATGGCAGCCGAGCCTTGTGTCCTTCGTCCCTTTCCCTCCACCAATGGCAGCCGAGCCTTGTGTCCTTCGTCCCTTTGCCTCCACCAATAGCATCAGAGTCTTGTGTCCTTCGTCCCTTTGCCTCCACCAATAGCATCAGAGCCTTGTGTCCTTCGTCCCTTTGCCTCCACCAATGGCAGCCGAGCCTTGTGTCCTTCGTCCCTTTCCCTCCACCAATGGCAGCCGAGCCTTGTGTCCTTCGTCCCTTTGCCTCCACCAATAGCATCAGAGTCTTGTGTCCTTCGTCCCTTTGCCTCCACCAATAGCATCAGAGCCTTGTGTCCTTCGTCCCTTTGCCTCCACCAATGGCAGCCGAGCCTTGTGTCCTTCGTCCCTTTGCCTCCACCAATGGCAGCCGAGCCTTGTGTCCTTCGTCCCTTTCCCTCCACCAATGGCAGCCGAGCCTTGTGTCCTTCGTCCCTTTCCCTCCACCAATGGCAGCCGAGCCTTGTGTCCTTCGTCCCTTTCCCTCCACCAATGGCAGCCGAGCCTTGTGTCCTTCGTCCCTTTGCCTCCACCAATGGCAGCCGAGCCTTGTGTCCTTCGTCCCTTTGCCTCCACCAATAGCATCAGAGCCTTGTGTCCTTCGTCCCTTTGCCTCCACCAATAGCATCAGAGCCTTGTGTCCTTCGTCCCTTTGCCTCCATCAATAGCATCAGAGCCTTGTGTCCTTCGTCCCTTTGCCTCCACCAATGGCAGCCGAGCCTTGTGTCCTTCGTCCCTTTGCCTCCACCAATGGCAGCCGAGCCTTGTGTCCTTCGTCCCTTTCCCTCCACCAATGGCAGCCGAGCCTTGTGTCCTTCGTCCCTTTGCCTCCACCAATAGCATCAGAGCCTTGTGTCCTTCGTCCCTTTGCCTCCACCAATGGCAGCCGAGCCTTGTGTCCTTCGTCCCTTTGCCTCCACCAATAGCATCAGAGCCTTGTGTCCTTCGTCCCTTTGCCTCCACCAATAGCATCAGAGCCTTGTGTCCTTCGTCCCTTTGCCTCCACCAATGGCAGCCGAGCCTTGTGTCCTGCCTCCCTTTGCCTCCACCAATAGCATCAGAGCCTTGTGTCCTTCGTCCCTTTCGCTCCACCAATGGCAGCAGAGCCCTTGTGTCCTTCGTCCCTTTGCCTCCACCAATAGCATCAGAGCCTTGTGTCCTTCGATCCTTTGCCTCCACCAATGGCAGCCGAGCCTTGTGTCCTTCGTCCCTTTCCCTCCACAATGGCACCCGAGCCTTGTGTCCTTCGTCCCTTTGCCTCCACCAATAGCATCAGAGTCTTGTGTCCTTCGTCCCTTTGCCTCCACCAATAGCATCAGAGCCTTGTGTCCTTCGTCCCTTTGCCTCCACCAATGGCAGCCGAGCCTTGTGTCCTTCGTCCCTTTGCCTCCACCAATGGCAGCCGAGCCTTGTGTCCTTCGTCCCTTTGCCTCCACCAATAGCATCAGAGCCTTGTGTCCTTCGTCCCTTTGCCTCCACCAATAGCATCAGAGCCTTGTGTCCTTCGTCCCTTTGCCTCCACCAATGGCAGCCGAGCCTTGTGTCCTTCGTCCCTTTGCCTCCACCAATGGCAGCCGAGCCTTGTGTCCTTCGTCCCTTTGCCTCCACCAATAGCATCAGGAGCCTTGTGTCCTTCGTCCCTTTGCCTCCACCAATGGCAGCGAGCCTTGTGTCCTTCGTCCCTTTGCCTCCACCAATAGCATCCGATCCTTGTGTCCTTCGTCCCTTCTCCTCCCCCAACGGCATCACACCCTTGTGTCCTTCGTCCCTTTGCCTCCACCAATAGCATCAGAGCCTTGTGTCCTTCGTCCCTTTGCCTCCACCAATAGCATCAGAGCCTTGTGTCCTTCGTCCCTTTGCCTCCACCAATGGCAGCAGAGCCTTGTGTCCTTCGTCCCTTTGCCTCCACCAATGGCAGCCGAGCCTTGTGTCCTTCGTCCCTTTGCCTCCATCAATAGCATCAGAGCCTTGTGTCCTTCGTCCCTTTGCCTCCACCAATAGCAGCCGAGCCTTGTGTCCTTCGTCCCTTTGCCTCCACCAATAGCATCAGAGCCTTGTGTCCTTCGTCCCTTTGCCTCCACCAATAGCATCAGAGCCTTGTGTCCTTCGTCCCTTTGCCTCCACCAATGGCAGCCGAGCCTTGTGTCCTTCGTCCCTTTGCCTCCACCAATAGCATCAGAGCCTTGTGTCCTTCGTCCCTTTGCCTCCACCAATAGCATCAGAGCCTTGTGTCCTTCGTCCCTTTGCCTCCACCAATAGCATCAGAGCCTTGTGTCCTTCGTCCCTTTGCCTCCACCAATGGCAGCCGAGCCTTGTGTCCTTCGTCCCTTTGCCTCCACCAATAGCATCAGAGCCTTGTGTCCTTCGTCCCTTTCCCTCCACCAATGGCAGCCGAGCCTTGTGTCCTTCGTCCCTTTGCCTCCACCAATAGCATCAGAGTCTTGTGTCCTTCGTCCCTTTCCCTCCACCAATAGCAGCCGAGCCTTGTGTCCTGCGTCCCTTTGCCTCCACCAATAGCAGCCGAGCCTTGTGTCCTTCGTCCCTTTGCCTCCACCAATAGCATCAGAGCCTTGTGTCCTTCGTCCCTTTGCCTCCACCAATGCACAGCGAGCCTTGTGTCCTTCGTCCCTTTGCCTCCACCAATGCATCAGAGCCTGTGTCCTTCGTCCCTTTGCCTCCACCAATGGCAGCCGGGCCTTGTGTCCTTCGTTCCTTCTCCTTCACTAATGGCGGCCGGTCCTTGTGTCCTTCGTCCCTTTGCCTCCACCAATAGCATCAGAGCCTTGTGTCCTTCGTCCCTTTGCCTCCACCAATAGCATCAGAGCCTTGTGTCCTTCGTCCCTTTGCCTCCACCAATGGCAGCCGAGCCTTGTGTCCTTCGTCCCTTTGCCTCCACCAATGGCAGCCGAGCCTTGTGTCCTTCGTCCCTTTGCCTCCATCAATAGCATCAGAGCCTTGTGTCCTTCGTCCCTTTGCCTCCACCAATGGCAGCCGAGCCTTGTGTCCTTCGTCCCTTTGCCTCCACCAATGGCAGCCGAGCCTTGTGTCCTTCGTCCCTTTCCCTCCACCAATGGCAGCCGAGCCTTGTGTCCTTCGTCCCTTTGCCTCCACCAATAGCATCAGAGCCTTGTGTCCTTCGTCCCTTTGCCTCCACCAATGGCAGCCGAGCCTTGTGTCCTTCGTCCCTTTGCCTCCACCAATAGCATCAGAGCCTTGTGTCCTTCGTCCCTTTGCCTCCACCAATAGCATCAGAGCCTTGTGTCCTTCGTCCCTTTGCCTCCACCAATAGCATCAGAGCCTTGTGTCCTGCGTCCCTTTCCCTCCACCAATGGCAGCCGAGCCTTGTGTCCTTCGTCCCTTTGCCTCCACCAATGGCAGCCGAGCCTTGTGTCCTTCGTCCCTTTGCCTCCACCAATGGCAGCCGAGCCTTGTGTCCTTCGTCCCTTTGCCTCCACCAATAGCATCAGAGCCTTGTGTCCTTCGTCCCTTTGCCTCCACCAATAGCATCAGAGCCTTGTGTCCTTCGTCCCTTTGCCTCCACCAATGGCAGCCGAGCCTTGTGTCCTTCGTCCCTTTCCCTCCACCAATGGCAGCCGAGCCTTGTGTCCTGCGTCCCTTTGCCTCCACCAATGGCAGCCGAGCCTTGTGTCCTTCGTCCCTTTGCCTCCACCAATAGCATCAGAGCCTTGTGTCCTTCGTCCCTTTGCCTCCACCAATGGCAGCCGAGCCTTGTGTCTTTCGTCCCTTTGCCTCCACCAATGGCAGCCGAGCCTTGTGTCCTTCGTCCCTTTCCCTCCACCAATGGCAGCCGAGCCTTGTGTCCTTCGTCCCTTTGCCTCCACCAATAGCATCAGAGCCTTGTGTCCTTCGTCCCTTTGCCTCCACCAATGGCAGCCGAGCCTTGTGTCCTTCGTCCCTTTGCCTCCACCAATAGCATCAGAGCCTTGTGTCCTTCGTCCCTTTGCCTCCACCAATGGCAGCCGAGCCTTGTGTCCTTCGTCCCTTTGCCTCCACCAATGCATCGAGCCTTGTGTCCTTCGTCCCTTTGCCTCCACAATGCCTGGTGTCCTTCGTCCCTTTGCCTCCACCAATGGCAGCCGAGCCTTGTGTCCTTCGTCCCTTTGCCTCCACCAATGGCAGCCGAGCCTTGTGTCCTTCGTCCCTTTGCCTCCACCAATAGCATCAGAGCCTTGTGTCCTTCGTCCCTTTGCCTCCACCAATAGCATCAGAGCCTTGTGTCCTTCGTCCCTTTGCCTCCACCAATAGCATCAGAGCCTTGTGTCCTTCGTCCCTTTGCCTCCACCAATAGCATCAGAGCCTTGTGTCCTTCGTCCCTTTGCCTCCACCAATAGCATCAGAGCCTTGTGTCCTTCGTCCCTTTGCCTCCACCAATAGCATCAGAGCCTTGTGTCCTTCGTCCCTTTGCCTCCACCAATAGCATCAGGCCTTGTGCCCTTCGGCTCTTTGCCTCCACCAATAGCATCAGAGCCTTGTGTCCTTCGTCCCTTTGCCTTTCGTCCCTTTGCCTCCACCAATGGCAGCCGAGCCTTGTGTCCTGCCTCCCTTTGCCTCCACCAATAGCATCAGAGCCTTGTGTCCTTCGTCCCTTTGCCTCCACCAATAGCATCAGAGTCTTGTGTCCTTCGTCCCTTTGCCTCCACCAATAGCATCAGAGCCTTGTGTCCTTCGTCCCTTTGCCTCCACCAATGGCAGCCGAGCCTTGTGTCCTTCGTCCCTTTCCCTCCACCAATGGCAGCCGAGCCTTGTGTCCTTCGTCCCTTTGCCTCCACCAATAGCATCAGAGTCTTGTGTCCTTCGTCCCTTTGCCTCCACCAATAGCATCAGAGCCTTGTGTCCTTCGTCCCTTTGCCTCCACCAATGGCAGCCGAGCCTTGTGTCCTTCGTCCCTTTCCCTCCACCAATGGCAGCCGAGCCTTGTGTCCTTCGTCCCTTTGCCTCCACCAATAGCATCAGAGCCTTGTGTCCTTCGTCCCTTTGCCTCCACCAATAGCATCAGAGCCTTGTGTCCTTCGTCCCTTTGCCTCCACCAATGGCAGCAGAGCCTTGTGTCCTTCGTCCCTTTCCCTCCACCAATGGCAGCCGAGCCTTGTGTCCTTCGTCCCTTTGCCTCCACCAATAGCATCAGAGCCTTGTGTCCTTCGTCCCTTTGCCTCCACCAATAGCATCAGAGCCTTGTGTCCTTCGTCCCTTTGCCTCCACCAATAGCATCAGAGCCTTGTGTCCTTCGTCCCTTTGCCTCCACCAATAGCATCAGAGTCTTGTGTCCTTCGTCCCTTTGCCTCCTTTGCCTCCACCAATAGCATCAGAGCCTTGTGTCCTTCGTCCCTTTGCCTCCACCAATAGCATCAGAGCCTTGTGTCCTTCGTCCCTTTGCTCCACCAATAGCATCGAGCCTTGTGTCCTTCGTCCCTTGCCTCCACCAATAGCATCAGAGCCTTGTGTCCTTCGTCCCTTTCCTCCACCAATGGCAGCCGAGCCATGTGTCCTTCGTCCCTTTGCCTCCACCAATAGCATCAGAGCCTTGTGTCCTTCGTCCTTTCCTCCACCAATGGCAGCCGAGCCTTGTGTCCTTCGTCCCTTTGCCTCCACCAATGGCAGCCGAGCCTTGTGTCCTTCGTCCCTTTGCCTCTTCGTCCCTTTGCCTCACCAATAGCATCAGATCCTTGTCTCCTGCGCCCCTTTCCCTCCACCAATGGCAGCCGAGCCTTGTGTCCTTCGTCCCTTTGCCTCCACCAATGCATCGAGCCTTGTGTCTTTCGTCCCTTTGCCTCCACCAATAGCATCAGAGCCTTGTGTCCTCGTCCCTTTGCCTCCACCAATAGCATCAGAGCCTTGTGTCCTTCGTCCCTTTGCCTCCACCAATGGCAGCCGAGCCTTGTGTCCTTCGTCCCTTTGCCTCCACCAATGGCAGCCGAGCCTTGTGTCCTCGTCCCTTTGCCTCCACCAATGCATCAGAGCCTTGTGTCCTTCGTCCCTTTGCCTCCACCAATAGCATCAGAGCCTTATGTCCTTCGCCCCGTTTCCTCCACCAATGGCATCGAGCCTTGTGTCCTTCGTCCCTTGCCTCCACCAATGCATCGAGCCTTGTGTCCTTCGTCCCTTTCCCTCCACCAATGGCAGCCGAGCCTTGTGTCCTTCGTCCCTTTGCCTCCACCAATGGCAGCCGAGCCTTGTGTCCTTCGTCCCTTTGCCTCCACAATAGCATCAGAGCCTTGTGTCCTTCGTCCTTGCCTCCACCGCCTTGTGTCCTTCGTCCTTTGCCTCCACCAATAGCATCAGAGCCTTGTGTCCTTCGTCCCTTTGCCTCCACCAATGGCAGCCGAGCCTTGTGTCGTCCTTGCCTCCACCAATAGCATCAGAGCCTTGTGTCCTTCGTCCCTTTGCCTCCACCAATGCAGCCGAGCCTTGTGTCCTTCGTCCCTTTGCCTCCACCAATAGGCAGCCGAGCCTTGTGTCCTTCGTCCCTTTGCCTCCACCAATAGCATCAGAGCCTTGTATCCTTCGTCCCTACGCCTCCACCACTTTCATCAGAGCCTTGTGTCCTTCGTCCTTTGCCTCCACCAATAGCATCAGAGCCTTGTGTCCTTCTTGTGTCCTGCGTCCCTTTGCCTCCACCAATGGCAGCCGAGCCTTGTGTCCTGCGTCCCTTGGCTCCACCAATGGCAGCCGAGCCTTGTGTCCTGCGTCCCTTTGCCTCCACCAATGGCAGCCGAGCCTTGTGTCCTGCGTCCCTTGGCTCCACCAATGGCAGCCGAGCCTTGTGTCCTGCGTCCCTTTGCCTCCACCAATGGCAGCCGAGCCTTGTGTCCTTCGTCCCTTTCCCTCCACCAATGCATCAGAGCCTTGTGTCTCCCTTTGCCTCCACCAATAGCATCAGAGCCTTGTGTCCTTCGTCCCTTTGCCTCCATCAATAGCATCAGAGCCTTGTGTCCTTCGTCCCTTTGCCTCCACCAATGGCAGCCGAGCCTTGTGTCCTTCGTCCCTTTGCCTCCACCAATGGCAGCCGAGCCTTGTGTCCTGCCTCCCTTTGCCTCCACCAATAGCATCAGAGCCTTGTGTCCTTCGTCCCTTTGCCTCCACCAATGGCAGCCGAGCCTTGTGTCCTTCGTCCCTTTGCCTCCACCAATAGCATCAGAGCCTTGTGTCCTTCGTCCCTTTGCCTCCACCAATAGCATCAGAGCCTTGTGTCCTTCGTCCCTTTGCCTCCACCAATGGCAGCCAACCTGTTAATGATAATGGAGTAACTAAGAGGAGGATTATCAGTTAAATAAGATGTTAAAGAATAAATGATATGAGAATAAAAGAGAATAAAAAAAAAAAAAAAAAAAAAAAACATAATAAAATGTACTTGAGAAAGAAGAAAAATCTGTCAAAATATAGAGAAAAATGGAATATGAAAAAAAGCAATTAAGACAGTGAGGAAAAACATAAGGATGAGAGTATGAATGAATAATAAGTGAATATGAGGAAGAATAAGATATATGAAAACTAACGATATAATTCAATAATTTTTATTTATTTCATTTTTTTTTTTATTAAGGTAATATATTAATACGAACTTGTGGTTAAAATAGTAACATAACAATGATGACGATAGTAATGATTATAACAATTATGATAATAATGATAGTAATAATGGTGATGATGATGATGATGGTGCTAAAGATGATGATGATAATGATGGTGAGGAGGATTGAGATGATTATGGTGATGATAAAGATGATGGTGATGATGATGAAAATGATGGTAATGATGATGAAGATGATGGTGATGATGATGAAGATAATGATGGTGATGATGAAGAGGATAGTGATGCTGAAGATAATCATGAAGATGAAGATGATGGTAATGGTGATGATAATCATATGATGATGATGGTGATAATGAAGATGATGGTGATGATGATAATGATGGGGCAAAGGAAGAGGATGATGAGAAGGATGAGGACGAGGATAATAATAAAACAAGGAACAACATCAATAATGATAATGATGGCAATAGTAAAAACTGAACCACTAATAAGAAAATACCACCAACAACAACAATAC
>NW_028234407.1:32560747-32568247 GCF_977035675.1 Penaeus japonicus | reverse complement strand
CACACACACACACACACACACACACACACACACAAACACACACACACACACACACACACACACACACACACAGTGCAACATCTACCGTTACGTGCAGAGGCGTGTCCTGAAGATGGTCACTCCAGGTACCAAGTCATTAACTTGAATTGTGACCAGTCTGTGACGAGACACAAATGTTAGTAATGAAAATATATATGGATAATGGAGACAAAAATTATTATTGTTATCCCTAGGCGGGCGTGTGTGTCTGTGTGTTTGTGTGTGTATGTATGTTTGTATTTGTGGTCTATGTGTTTGTGTGTGTATGTATGTTTGTATTTGTGGTCTATGTGTTTGCGTTTACGTGTGTACTTCCTGTCACCCCAATCAGTACCTCAGTTTGGTCACCCCAGACAAAAACAACCTGACTTGATTAAGAATGGATGAATGAAACAAACAGTCTTAAGGAGTGACTTTACTACTCAAACACAACATATACAATTATCAACAAAATGGCACTTACAAAGTCAGGGGGAAAAGTAACAGTCATGTCCTTAATAAAAGAGTATCATACAACAGCAAAGTTTACACAAACATCTTGATAAATTTCATACCACAAATATTACATTTTAATTATATAATACAGACATTGGAATTGTAAATGGAATATTTTGGTGTTTTTTTTTCTCCTTTTTTTTCTCTTTTTTTACAAATTATGCAGAACATGTAAATGTACTCTTGAGAGTCATGTACAAAATTTTAAATGCTATTGTACAGAAAAGTACTTTCTATACGTGGACTAGATTCAGGTGTATTTTTTGCTACAAGAGTAAATACACTTGGTATCAGTTCTGAGGCCCTCAACTATATAACACAGGAGTATCTAGTGTACTGTATGAATATACAGGACACGAGATCAGAACTTATCTCAGATATGTAAAAACTCATAGAGTATTTTCAGCCGTATAAAAATGTGTTTAAAAATCACTGCACGAAATAATTGCCTACCACAAACTTCTTTATGGCAAAATAAGCACATTTGTAATGAATGTAGTTCAGTGCTTTGTGCTTCCTATATATATACTGTACAACAATTTAACTCCTATTTGGATTCCACAGAATCTTATTTTAACATCTGAATGAAAAAATCCACTTCACATCAACAAACAAATCAAATACACAATATTATGCATTGCGAATAAGTCCACTATAACAAAGGAGAGTTTCTGAATTTCTCAATTAACTGCAAACAATTAACTCAACTTAACAACGTAACTCAATTAACATCAGATACCAAAGGAATGAAAAGAATTTCATAAAAAAAAATCCTTGAAAAAAATACCATTTTCATATCATTATAGTGGATGCTAAGCACATGGAAAACAGGATCTGAATGTGAGTCACCATTTATAACTTACATGTTAAATGCCATAAATGACTGGAGATATGGACAAGTTTGACCTGAGGTTTCATGAGCCTTACAGACTACACTTTGTATAAATGATTCCAAACAGGATTACATTTCTTGAATATATATATATATATATATATATATATATATATATATATATATATATATATATATATATATATATATATATAACATAATATATAATATATATTTGTATATATATATATATATATATATTTATATATATATATATATATATATATATATATATATAATATATATATATATATATATATATATATATATATATATTATATATATATATATATATATATAATATACACAATATATAATTATATATATATAATATATATATATAATATATATATATATATATATATATATATACATATACATATATATATATGCATATGCATATATACATACATATACATAATTTATATATATATATATTATATATATATATATATATATATAATATATATATATATATATATATATATATGTATATATATGTATATATACATATATATATATATATATATATATAATATATATATATATATTATTATATTATATATATACTAACGCATATATAATATATACATATATATATATATATATATATATATATATATATATATATATATATATATATATATATATATATATATATATATATATATATATATATATATATATATAATAATATATATATTATATATATATGTCCAAGGCAACAGCAAGACTTTGCTCTACAACTGGCTGTAATGAAGCATTAACGAAAATGGAGGTAAGCTTGCAGCCTCTATGCCTTAGTAAACAGTCAATTGTTGAACAGATTACTGTGTACAAGAATGTCCGGAATTTCATTACTTTTGGTATCCTGTTTATATTAATTCTTGTATTGTTTTCCTTCTCCTTTCTTTCTTGCTTGTATGCTTACAAAGAATATTCAATAGTACTGAACAGAGAGGTGCTACAATGAAATAAAAAATGTTGATAGTACCTTTTTGTGCATTTTCTTTTATAACTTATTGTGATGAATCAGGTTTCTAGATTTTATATTGCTGTGACTAATAAAGTATTCATAAACTAGTATTTTTTTTTTTGTATGTATGTGTGTATGTGTGTGTGTATGTGTGTGTGTGTGTGTGTGTGTGTGTGTGTGTGTGTGTGTGTGTGTGTGTGTGTGTGTGTGTGTGTGTGTGTGTGTGTGTGTGTGTGTGTGTGTGTGTGTGTGTGTATTTGCATGTGCGTGTGTGTATTTACATGTGCGTGTGTGATTGCATGTACATGTGTATATCTTCATATATCTGTATGTAAATAAGAAAGCTGTGATTTTATCTTTTAAACAAGAAATTCAATCCGACATATCTTGGAGACACAATGTTTTTTTTTATTCTTTTTCTTATCAACATTACTTAGGGTAATGAACATCAGCCTACAGGGAAGTTACAAGTTGTTTCTTATGTTGCACTATGTTGCATGTGTTTATGGCTACCTACTAGGAAAGCATGAATGGCATATCACAAAGAATTTCTTTTAAATGAATAATATTCATAGTGATAATAGCGATAATAATGATAATAACAATAATAGGAATAATAATAATAATAACAACAATAATAGTTATAACGATAAACTATAATAATAAGAATGATAATGAAAATAATAACAGTAATAGTAATAATAATAATGATAAAAATGTTACATGCTAACAATAGCGTTGATAACGACAGTAATAATAAAAATAATAATAATACCAAAAGAAGAGCATAAACAAAAACAATAATAAACATAAACATAAATAAGCAACAAAAAATAATAACAACAATAATAATAATAACAATAATAATAGTAATGATAATATCAATAATGCTACTACTAATCAAAACAACAATAATGATAATAGTAATAATAATGATAACAATAATAAGAGTAATCACACAGGAAGCAAAACTTTATAATACAAAAAAACAAAAAAAACAACAAAAAAACAAGTAAATTCTGTGCATATATTGATGAGCAGTAACCTTCTATCAGCCTATTTTGTGCTTATGTAATTAACAAATATATTTTTCTTCCAACATCTGTAGCATAATAGTCTTCTCAGGATTTCTTTTTCTTTCCATTTTTCTGGTTTTCAATAAAATCCACAAACAAACTGGTACCTATTTTTACAATATATATCACTCTGAAATCTCGGGAAGGACTTGAATCATGGGTTATTTTATACATGCCTTTATCTGTGCTCAAAGAACATTGTATGGAATTTTAAGCTGATCCCTCCCTTTGTTAAGAACATGATGAATATGACATATAAGTTTCCACCTTCAAAAGGAGTCATACCAAAAAAAAAAAAAAAAAAAAAAAAAAATAAAGATACTCTTTTTTTCACAAGCTAATGCCAATTGTTGGAATGTTATAGTCTTATAAATCACCTGCTCTATATTTTTACATATCACTTGGTCAAACTAATACCTCAGATGATTTTTAAAAAAATGCATCATTAATTGCTGACACTATGCAAGTCAAAGCACTGCACTTTTTACAGGTTTATATATATATATCTTTTTTTTAGAATATAAAGAAAAAAATAATAACAATATTATTCCCACATCTGTGGAAGTAACTCTCATATCATTACCAAAATCTGACTAGCTCCATCTCAACTTCTAATTACATTACTACCATTTTCAATTTCATATGGAAATTCCTATTTTTACAGTAGTATATTGCACATCATAAAACATTTTACTAACAATACATGAAGGTGCTCTTAAAAACCAATTCTTCGGCTTGTTCTTCTAATAAGTGCTTCCTATCTTTTTCCCCCACCTACAACAGATTTATTCTATTTCTAATTAAAACCTGTTTGTCATTGTATGTAATACCTAAGACAATTTGAAACGGTATTTTGTCAAACCAAATATATTAACAAACTTTGGTGTAAACTTACCTGTTTGTGCCTTTAGGTGCAAAGCATTTGCATTATTTAAAAAGTTATTTTACAGTAAGCCAAAATTTCTTTTTAAGTAAATCCTTAAGGTGATGCTTTTTTCGTGATGAGTATTATAACCTATTCAGCACCTAGTGCTTTGCTCATTTATACCAGAAAAGTCTGCAAATGAATACAATCTCCTTTACTGATGCTGAATGCAATCAAGACAGCAATAATATCATATGAAATTCCTGAGCTACTCTAGAGTTTAACCGTCTGTAAAAAGATGGAAGAAGCATTGCTATCATATCTATGTCATTTCATTAACAACTGTCTGTGGAAAGCTACAGTTAATGTCTGCTTGCACAATTTAGAGAACTACAAATGAAACAGAACATAGCACATTTTACTTAACGTGGAAGTCTTAAATTATCACCAAAATGATATTATCAAATGGAATACCATTCTTTGCACATGATTCACTCATAATTATAATGTGCTTCTGACTTAAAGTTCATGTTTGTGACCATGTATGTAAAATATATTCTAATTGTCATTTCAGGTAATGTTGTGAACCTAAAAAATCTAAGAATCTGGAATTTTATTTCCCACACTCAAGTGTTCCAAATGTTACACAAACTGTGAAGAAGTGGAACACATGAATTGCATAGATGTTCAATTACAGCTTGAATCTTGAATCCATATAGTCTTGCCTGCTTAGATCTGGAAAATGTTACTCTTTTGAACTAATGTGGCTTTATGCTATAGCAGCAGTCCAGTGTCCATCATAGTTTTTAACACTTAATGTAATGGAATGTTCATAGGAAAAAAAATATGTACATGACCATTGCAATTTTCGTTAACTTAATAAATACTACCGAGCTTATTCCCTAACCTTTATACATTCACAGATTTTAGAGTAAACAGAAGGTCTTGGACAGAGTGTATTCTCCGCTCTGCTGGTGTGTTTGGCTCCGAGCTATGATATGACATCCTCTCGCCCCCTCCTGAACGCCGACCTCCTGCGCTTCGACCTTGCTCCAGAGAAAGCATTTCGGTATCGGGTGTAGGAGTGTCTTCGGTGGCTTCTTCTGCGTGGGCGTTGGAGGAGGAAAGGACACGTCGGAGAGGCAGTGACAGGTTTGCCCTGGAAGGTCTCGAAGCACTTGGTAAGCTAGGAATCGTGCTATCAGTAAGAGAAGGCCCCATGTGAACTATGGCTTCTGTGAGTGTGACGTTGCCATTAAGGTCTGACGCGTCTTGTAGCGGCGAAGCTTCGTGCTGAGTCTCCATGGATGTCGATGTCACTGGCGTGCTTACCGAATCTGCCTCACACCCCGGGAGAGTTTCATAACAGTGCTCTATTTCAGGATCCCCATCAGGGACCGGTGGCTGTGGCAGGTCATTGTCATTTACGTGAGTCCTTCCTCCTGGATGTATATGATGGATATGGTGGACTGGGTGAAGAGGGTGTAAAGGATGTAGTTGCCTGAGTGGATGGAGGGTTAGATTGTGGTTAAAAGTTGACTGAGGGGTTGTGGGTGTTATCTCTCTCTGGCTTGGTGTTGATGGCGAGGGACCTGACGTGGTGGGAGTGTAACATGAATAGGCATCTGTGTCAGTAATCATGGGTGAGGTACTGGACATGTCTGTGAGAGGAGAAACAACACTGTAGGTATTTTCAGTTTCTGCCGCTAGGCTGTGGTCTGACGAAGATGTGTGGACGATCATAGTGTCGTCAGAGGCATGGTGAGAACTATCGTCATCTTTTTCACGGACCTGTTCATATGTGTGATTTACAGAGGCGTCCAAAATATCCTTATCACTTGGAGAAGGTGTGTTCTGACTTGCTGAGCTTGTTGGTTCAGAGTAATATAAAGTTTCATCACCATCTTGTCTTACCGAAACACAAGAAGACACATCAGCAAAGTACAGTTCAGACTCTTGTTCCATTTTCCCACTTGTGTAAACCACTTTCGGATCACTAATGCTTTTAATGTGCTTGCTACGATAACCTTCGCGCTGAACGTCCGCCTGAGTGTGGAACTTATCAAGAGGTGTAATGTCTTTACCATCACAAAACAGAACTTCGAGAGGTTCGTCGTGTTTGTGTTCATTCACGTCTCCGAGTGACTTGACATGTCCCAAGGGAAGCCTTCTAGTGCGGTGCCGAGAGGGAAGAGAGCTGGAGCCGCCGAGAGTGCCCCCCTGGTCTGCTGTGCCCCCCTTGTGTCGAGTGCGACCCGGGCGCTGGTTCTGCGCCGGGGAGCTCAGGACCTCGGAGTCGTCACTGGGGGACGAGAGGGTGTTGCTGGTGGGACTCGCTGGCCCGTGCATCAGGTCGGCCAGGGTGGGAGGCCGGTGAGCGGGCGAGGACCTGATAGCTTGGGCCACCAGACCCTGCAGCGCCGTGGGCGACGTGGGCGAATTGGGATGATGATGGGGTGACATTTGCATGGTTAGGTTCTCAGATGACGTAGGTTGCGAGTACGGCGGAGGAGGGCCCCACATGTAGCGCGGGAAGGCTTCCTGGTAAGCCATGGGGGGTAAGTACGCCTCGGTGAAGGGCGGTGGATACCGGGGCAGCTGCAGGGCCACCCCCGGGTCGGAGAGCGGCCGGCGACTGTGGTGGGCCGCCGCGTGCTGACGGCGGAACCCCAGGCGGCTCTCCAGTCCCCGGGGCAGGAAGGGGCGCAGGAGGACGCCGGTAACTTGGGCTTGAGTTTCCTCCCCACTGAAAAGCAGAGGATAAATTAATGAGGAAAATGGGAGGGAAAACTCCATCACTGGATAAAAGAAGTAATTTCGAAAGGGTGCCTGGACAATATTCTATACAATAGACACGAACACAAACACAATTAAATTCATATTCGGAAACTTTCACAAGATATGTAAATGGATTTCAGTGATTACGTAGCAGCGCTAATCTTACGCATAGGAAGCCTTAAGAAAGAAAAAAAGTCACAAATAAACAGGACGCTCATAAAATATCATTAATTTGTCATATATGTCAAGATATCTTCACAAACAACAGTGACACATTTGGACATCCATTCTGTCCCTGCTCAATAATCGTAAGCGCTGTTTAGTGACAATCCTGTATTGAAAGCTTAATGGATAGATGAAGCTTTGTCAAATGCTCTGC
>NW_028234407.1:32545747-32548247 GCF_977035675.1 Penaeus japonicus | reverse complement strand
TTCCCCTTATCTCTCTCTTCCACACTTTCCCTTCTTCACTCTCTCTCACCCCCCCCCCCTCTCTCTCTCTCACCACCCACCCTTCTTCCTTCCTTTCTCTCTCTCCCTCTTTCGCCCTCTCCCTCTCTCTCTCTCATCACCCTCCTCTCTTCTCCCCCCTGTCGCCCCCCCTCTCTCTCTCTCACCACCCTCCTCTCTTCTCCCCCCTGTCGCCGCCCCCCCTCTCTCTCTCTCACCACCCTAACCTCTTTCCCCCCCTAACTCTCCCCTCTTTCGCCCTCTCTCTCTCTCTCTCTCTCTCTCTCTCGCTCCCCTCTTACGCTTTCCCCTCTCCTGTAGGCTTGTCTTATCGAGTTCCGGGCCGCGCGTAGGGAGTTCCCCTCGCCCGTCTCCCCGTGCTTGAGTGACGGCGAAGTAACCTCAGGCTTTCCCTCAGGGTACTTGCACTCTCGACAAGGGGAGAGCGCTATTATGCTCTCGAGTGGCCTCTGGGTAAAGCATTCCCTCCCCACCCCCCCTCTTTCTCTCTCTCCCTTCCCCCCTCTCTCTCTCTCCGTCCCCCACCCCTTCTTTCCCCTTTTCTCTCTGTCTCTCCCCCCCCTCTCTCTCTCCCCCCCTCCCACCCCTTCTCTCTCTCTCTCTCCCTCCACCCCTTCTTTCCCCTTTTCTCTCTGTCTCTCTCCCTCCCTCTTCTATTTCCCCTCTTTTTTGTGTTTCTTTTCTCGATCTTTTTCACCGAGAAGGTCGCTATTCAGAATGGTAGGTGTGTGTGTTTGTTTGTTTGTTATAAATCGTCTTGTTTATTCTTGGAGTGTGTGTTTGTGTTTGTTTGTTTGTTTGCGTGTGTGAGAATGTGCGTGCGTGCGTGCGTGTGTGTGTATTCATGTAAATTCTTCTAGGATGAACACGCGTGTATAACTGCTTCACTTATAAAACCTAAACTTAAAATAACACTGCATGATTACGAAACACGTATCTCGCCTTATATTTTCAAAGTCGTTTTTCGTTCAATCCACTCCACTTAACAGCACTGTCCTCTCTCTACTCATGCCACTCCATATCGATTTTCTTTTTCTTTCATTCCCCTGTCTAGTTAGTGTAGATCTCTCTCTCTCTCTCTCCCTCTCTCTCCCCCCTCTCTCTCTCTCTTCCTCTCTCTCTCTCTCTCTCTCTCTCTCTCTCTCTCTCTCTCTCTCTCTCTCTCTCTCTCTCTCTCTCTCTCTCTCTCTCTCTCTCTCTCTCTCTCTCTCTCTCTTTCTCTCTCTCTCTGTCGTTTTTTCTCCTTCTCTTCCTTTCTCTCTCTCTCTCTCTCTCCCTCTCCCTCTCCCTCTCCCTCTCCCTCTCCCTCTCCCTCTCCCTCCCTCTCTCTCTCTCTCTCTCTCTCTCTCTCTCTCTCTCTCTCTCTCTCTCTCACACTGTCGTTCTTTCTCCTACTCTTCCCTCCTTCTCTCCCTCTCTGTCTCTCTCGATCTCCCCCCCTCTTTCTCCCTCTCACTCTCTCTCCCTCTCACACTGTCGTTCTTTCTCCTTCTCTTCCCTCCTTCTCTCCCTCTCTGTCTCTCTCGATCTCCCCTCCCCCCTCTTTCTCCCTCTCACTCTTTCCGCGATCGCGTAACAAAGAGGGGTACCTCGGTTCGCATCGGAAAATAAAATCTGAAATTCTATTCACCAATACGAGTGGTTTCCCAACATTAAACCGTCGGAGATATATACACACGCAGATGTATATGCACGCACAGGTGTATATATACACTTATAAATATGTTCATGAGGTACCGGTTGACAGATATACCCTCAGAGAAATGGACATACGCACACACACACATAAATGTTAATGTTTACACACACATATATGCATGCACATAGAGGAACAGACACATAAATGTATACAAGTGAACAGAAACGAGAAATCTACCAAAGAAAACACACACACACACACACACACACACACTCTCTCTCTCTCTCTCTCTCTCTCTCACACACACACACACACAAACACAAACAAACAAACAAACACATTCCCAAGCTTCCCAAGTAGAGGATCGAGCCGACGCGACGCGACGCCTTTCCGTTCAACAGCAAAGAGCAAGAGGTAATTTGATTCGCCAATCAGACATTCGAAACCTATTCGTTACGTGGCATGCTAAGAAAACGGAAGCTTCGGGTTAAGGTGATGATGATGGTTATGGTGGTGGTGATGATGGTGGTGATGGTGAAGATGATGGTGGTGATGATGATAGTGATGGTGGTGGTGGTGATGGTGAAGATGATGATGGTGGTGATGGTGAAGATGATGGTGGTGGTGATGGTGAAGATGATGGTGGTGATGATGATAGTGATGGTGGTGGTGGTGATGATGATGGTGATGGTGGTGATGGTGAAGATGATGATGGTGGTGATGGTGAAGATGATGATGATGATGTGGTTATGGTGGTGGTGGTGATGATGATGGTGGTGGTGATGATGGTGAAGATGATAATGGTGGTGATGATGGTGAAGA
>NW_028234407.1:32530747-32540747 GCF_977035675.1 Penaeus japonicus | reverse complement strand
ATCCGAGAGCCCGTACCCTTGAGATGAGAGAGAGAGAGTAGATGAGAGAGAGAGATTTAGAGAATATATAGCGAGTAGATAGATATAAATCTAATATGAAAATATTTTCTAAAGAACAAATAATTTTATAAATTCCTGTTTTCTTTTATATCGGGGATTGCAGTTCTTTGAATGAAGCGTGACCGCTTCACTTTGATGAGAATCCCCCCCGATGCTCCACAAATTTGGTTAACTATTGAATTCTAAAGGTCCTACACTTTCTTGTACAGATATATGAAAGAGAAAGAATGAGAGAGAATAATGGGCTTCTTGTTTAATAATAATAATAATAATGGGAATAATAACAACAAAAATGATAATAATGAGAAGAACAACACCGGCAATGACAACAAGAATAACTATATTAATATATAATAACAAGAAAATAATAAACAAGAGTTGCCGAAACCAGCCGCCATCTTTGTGATTCTCTCCACGTCGCGAACACAAACTTATCTTTAACCATCATCGTCTACCAAGCTTCATTCTATGTGTAAGTGAATCACCCCTTTAATGAGCCACTTAGCTGTGTAATTAGCTAATTAATTGGAGTCTTCGTAACACTTAATTTATCTTTTTTTTCTTCTATTCCCTAACCTACGAGCCCTCAGGCAAGGCGGGTATTATGATTACGCGAAAGTAGCGTCGCTTGTCACTTGTTTCCAACGTGTTTGTATGATGATGTTGATGAGAAATTACGCATCACGCCTGTCTGCTGTTTCGCTCGTCGCATAATCATTATGATGGGCGTGATGTTGTTTAGTCAGCGTGGAGGGACAGGAGGAATAATATTTTTAGAAAGAGGAAAAAAAAAATCTATTCTTTTTTGGTATTGGTTTCTCGAAATGCCAAGGCTTTTGGTGGGTACGAAGGTGTTTGATATTGGTATGAGGTGTAATAATAATAATAATAATAATAATAATAATAATAATAATAATAATGATGATAATTAAATGATAATTGTGATGGTGATGATAATGATGATGAAGATAAAAATAAATATATCATAAAAATGAAGATAAAGATGATGATCATGAAAATGAAGACGATACCGACAATAATAATAGCAATAACGACAACAACAACAACAACAAAACTCCTAGTGAAGGTAACCCGTATCATTAACATCAAGTCCGTGCACTCGCTTTGCACAAATGATACGACAAACAACCCTGCAACAAGAGAACAAAGCTAAGCGTCAACATCATCCTTCTTCAACAAACACAGGTAAGAATGACGCCAGCAAGAACCCTCTTGTTTGATCTTCTACTTTTCTACTTTCTCTAGGGTCTTCTTTGGCTGAGGCATAAATCATCACCCACCCCCCCACCCCCCAACCCCAACCCCCCCACCTTCACCCCAGCCCACCCGGCCCACCCCCCCCACCTCTCCCTCTCTCTCCCCGTCTCCCCCCCCTCCCTCTCTCCTCATCTCCCTCTCCCCCCCCCCGCCCCCTCGAGGAAAGACCTCTCCTTCTCTTTCCTTCCCTCTTTCTCTTTCCTCCTATCTCCTCACCTTCACGGACCCCCTTCACCTCTATCTCCTTCTCTTTCTTCCCTCTCTCACCTTCTCCCCTCCCTTTTTCCTTCTCTTCTTCTCCCTCTCCTCGCCCTTTTTTCCACATCACCTTTCCTTCTCCCCATGTTCCCCTCAATCCTCTCCTCAACCCTTCTCTCCCACTCTCCTTCCACCTCTCCTTTTCAATTCATCACCACACCTCATCACCACCCCCCCCCCCTTCGCCTCTCCACTCTTCCTCTTCCTCGTCCTCTTCATTCCCCTCATCTCTCCCTCTCCCCCCTCACCTCACCTCTCCTTCTCCATCTCCCTCTCCCCACTCATCTTTCCTCCCTCACCCCTTGACCTCTCTTTCTCCCTCTCCCTCTACTCCATCACCTCTCCTTCTCCCTCTCTCCCCTCACCTCTCATCTTGCCCTCACCTCTCTCTCTCCTCCCTCCCTCCCTCATTCGCTGGCGATCGTCTCTCCTCCTACCCCCTCCCCCCTCTCCATCCATCTCCCCCCCAGTTGGCACCCCCGTTGCTCCCCCCCGTGTTCTCCCCCCCCCCGTTTCGTACCGTGCCCCCCCCAGTGCATCCCCCCGTTGTGTGCTTCCGTCCCACGCTCCCCCCGTTCCCCCCGAACCGTTTCTCCCCCACCCCCCCCCCCCCCCCCCGTGCAAACATGCCTTGAGGCAGTTGTCGTAATAAAACTGCGTGTCCTGATACCATATGATTATTACTTTTACGTTTTTTGATGTCGTAAAACAATAATTATTATTATCTATCTTTTTAAAGTCTATTTTCATTCTTTGCAATAAGTGACTATTTTTTATGAGAGAAAGAAAGAAAGAAAGAAAGAGAGAGAGAGATAGATAGAGAGAGAAAGATTCGAGGGTTGATATTTTTATCAAATTATGAGGTGAAATTAAAATCAATCCTTTTATCCCAAGAGATTTCTCTCTCTCTCTCTCTCTCTCTCTCTCTCTCTCTCTCTCTCTCTCTCTCTCTCTCTCTCTCTCTCTCTCTCTCTCTCTCTCTCTCTCTCTCTCTCTCTCTCTCTCTCTCTCCCCTCCCTCCCTTCCTCTTCCTCTCTCTCTCTCTCTCTCTCTCTCTCTCTCTCCTCTCTTTCTCTCTCTCTCTCTCTCTCTCTCTCTACCCTCCAGCCTCCTTCTCTCTCTACCTCCTCCCTTTCCTCCCTCCCCCCCACCTCCCTCACTCCTCTCTCCCTTCTCTCCCTCTCTCCCTCCTCCCTCTCCCCTCCCTCTCTCCCTCTCTCCCTCTCTCCCTCTCTCCCTCTCTCCCTCTGTCCCTCTCTCCCTCCCTCCCTCCTTCCTCCCTCCTTCCCTCTTTCTCTCGACACCCTGAATACAAGATTATCACCCTTCTCCCTTCCCTTCCCTCATTCTCGCCTCCCCTTAGAGCACCGGGGGGAACACATAGCCATGAATGATTCCGAATGAGGGGAACACAAAGGAGAGGGGAGGGGGGAGGGACACTAAACGAGATTTTCCATGTGAAAAGAAAACGTGGAGATGGGAAGGACTCGCTCGCTTTCTCTTTCTTTCTTTCTTTCTGTCTTCCTTTCTTTCTATGTGTTTCTCTTCCTCTTGCTCTTTGATTCGCACGCATACACGGACACACGGACACACGGACAAACACACACACGCACACGCACACGCACACACAACAACAACCCCTAAATGCCAAAACTTCCACACTTAAAAAAACCACACTCACCTCAACATCTGACAAACAAACCAAAAACCCCCACACTCACCTCAACAACTGATAAACAAAACAAACAAACAAACAAAAATAGCACTCACCTCAACAACTGATAAACAACCCCCTCCCCCCCCCCACACACACACTCACCTCACCATCTAACAAACAAAACAAAACAAAACAACCCCCCCTCCCCTCTCCACCCCTCTCCCATCCCTCCACCCCTCCCCCCAATAGCTCCCCCCATCCCTCCACCCCCCTGCCCCTCCGAATCCCTCCCCCCTGCCCAACACTCACCTCAACAGCTGGTAGACGAGCATGCAGGAAAAGATGGACACGAGTATTCCGATGACCGAGAGACCGAAGAGGGCGCGCAGGCAGGAGTAAAGAGGCCCATGGATGACGTCACAGTTGATTCCGTTGCTAACCAGGGAAAACACGTAGCGAACTGTGGGAAATAATAGGGGAGGGGGGGGGGTTAATGTCATCTGGAGGAACGCCTTATATGGTTATGGTCATGGATTTGTATGATTTGGTTATAGGAATTTCGTGAGTGATGTTTTTTGTTGGATTTGTTATAGGGGTTGTGGAAGTGATATGGTATGGGAATTGTGTACGTAATCAATTATATTTAATAAGTTGTGTGAATTATGTACGTAATGAATTATATTTAATAAGTTATGTGAATTGTGTAAGTATGAAGCTATATCTAATAAGTTACAGGAACTACGTAAGTAATAAGTTGTATTAGTAAATTATGAGTTATAGTAATGTAAGTAAGATTAGTCATAAGAATTTTGTAAATAATAAATCATATGTGAAATAGTAATGGTATTAGTAATAATAATGGAAGCATAAGTAATAAGTTCTACCGGTAAGTTAAAGAGTTATACTAATGTAACTATGATAATAATTAGTAATATCGGTAACATAATCTATATAAATTAAAGTCAATATGCTAAAATATACACGCTTACCTTTATCTAACATTACTCATAAGATCACCTAAATAGAGATGTATTAATGATATACTTTTCTATCTATATAACAATTTACAATATTCCGTTTTTTTATACGTTCTTCATCGGCAACCCACCGATAGATACAGAACATGCATATATTTATCCCTAATCAAATATGCTGACAGATACAGAACATGCATATACTATTTTCACCAATTACAACTCGGCATCAGAAACATGATTATGAATAATGAATAAATAACTCCCAGCATCATGATTATGTATGCTGACTCATCTTACGCTAGCTGTCTGTCGGATATATTTTTTTACTGATCATTTGCACGTCAGGACTGAGACAGCTGACAACGCAATCAAATCATTCGACTGGAATATTTCTGAAGTAGAAATATAGCAACGGAACATCTGTCGTGTGGAAATGAGTGTCTAATAATATTCTCTATATATATATATATATTATATATATATATATATTATATATATATATATATAGTTATATATATATATATATATATTTATATATATATATATTTATTTATATATATATTTTTTTTTTTTTTTTTTTTTTTTTTTTTTTTTTTTTTTTTTGAGAAACTCAACGGTTATGGAGGCTGCCTCAGCATCACATTATTATACATCGCATCCCTAATCATATAATTACACATAGTCTTAATATCTCAGAATAACACAATTGCAACATAGTGCCATCCCAGCAATGCACTTTGTATTCTCACCTCAGAATCACACAGCATTATCATTTCCACCGTGCAACGTATTAATAAACCCACAGCATAAACTCCTAACGCAGACAATAGACTTACCATCTTGCGTAGGATCCAGCACACCTGTGTAGGGCGTGCATGTGCAAGATTGCGAGTGTGGGAAGAATTCACACTCCTGCAACGTCTGTAGTCTGTTCATATGTAGCACAGTGGTAGTAACAGTTACCACCACACAGAGAACGGCGCAGACTAAGCACAGACACCCGCTCAATTTGATCTGCAATGCAAGATAATCAATATTAGTGGTAATTAATTGATAATTAATTAATATTAGTGCCAATAATTATTATTAATATAATAATAATAATAATAATAATAATTATTATTATTATCATGATTCCTATTATAATTATTATATTAGTGGCGAGATAATTAATATTAACTAATCATCATCATTAATGTTATTGTAAAAGAAACTGTGAAAGTTCAACGCGTATATATCATTCATTATAGATAAGGCATGTTTGATAAGGATGCGCAAAACTCCTGTCACAGTTTTGTTGAATCTACAGAAACACCAAGAGCGTCATGCATAATTCGTGCATGTCAAAACCAACGCAATGAATCATGAAAATTCCCCCCCGTAAATGTTGGTAGCCATGTCTGATCAACCGACCTTTGTCTAGTGAATTACGATTTTTTTTTTTTTTTTTTTTAAATCTGCATATATTTTCCCGTCATGAAAAGATGCATATCAGAGGGCAAGGGAGCGAGCGAGCGGGGAAGCGGTGAAGTGATGTGATGATTGCGTTCGGCGTTACTAATGATGTGAATTGTAAGAGTGATGAGACCGGTTTTATGGGATGGAGAAGCGCATTGATATAGGATGATTTGAGATAATTTTTTTTTTTTATGAGTGTGTGTGTGTGTGTTTGTGTGTATTTGTGTGTGTGTGGGGGGGGGGTGCGTGCGTGCGTGTGTGTGTGTGTGTGTATGTGTGTGTGTGTGTGTGTGTGTGTGTGTGTGTGTGTGTGTGTGTGTGTGTGTGTGTGTGTGTGTGTGTGTGTGTGTGTGTGTGTGTGTGTGTGTGTGTGTGTATGTGTATTTCTGTTTGTGCGTGTGTGCGTGCGTGCGTGTGTGTGTGTGTGTGTGTATGTGTATTTCTGTTTGTGCGTGCGTGCGTGCGTGCGTGTGTGTGTGTGTGTGTGTGTATGTGTATTTCTGTTTGTGCGTGCGTGCGTGTGCGTGCGTGCGTGTGCGTGCGTGTATGTGTGTGTGCGCGTGCGATATAATCCTCTGGAACGGGTTATGTCGGTGGGAAAGTGTGGCACTAAAACACCAAACGAGTCACCGATGGCGAGTGCAAATACGAGAAGCTTTGCCGGAATGACTCCCCTAAGGCTGTGGTCATATACATATACTCCCGCGCCACATGCTCGCCACACTTTTAACTCAAACAGAGACACTACTTTTCTTTTCTCTTATAACATATAATCTGCCACATTTTACTAATGCAACGCATGATCAAAAAAATCCAAACACGCAATAAACTTTATTTAACACATTTCACAACAAACATCACATTTACCTGAATCACACATCCTGATGTACCTGCCAAACGACTTCCTTTTAACATGTCCATTAGTCGTTTTCACAATAGGCCTTCGTTAGGCTGTCCATGCACGTCATGCAGTTTTTCTCATGCAACGACTATCACCCTAACCTCATGCAAACACGACTTTTGTTTATCTATTTGGTAAACTTTTTTTTTAAGCTCATTTCAATCTCTATCTATTCATTCATTCATACCATTTATCATATAATTTAGTCATATTATTTCCAACCGCAAAAGAAGAAGAAGACTAAGAAGAAGAAAAAAAAAAGAAGAAGACTAAGAAGAAGAAGAAGAAGAAGACTAAGAAGAAGAAGAAGAAGAAGAAGAAGAAGAAGACTAAGAAGAAGAAGAAGAAGAAGAAGACTAAGAAGAAGAAGAAGAAGAAGAAGAAGAAGAAGAAGAAGAAAAAGACTAAGAAGAAGAAGAAGAAGAAGACTAAGAAGAAGAAGAAGAAGAAGAAGAAGAAGAAGAAAACTAAGAAGAAGAAGACTAAGAAGAAGAAGAAGAAGACGAAAACAACACGAAATTGTTAGAGAGAGAAAAAAAATATATATACAAAAAAATGCAATCTCGCTAGCTTCGCTCTAGTCTCCCTGCAACGATACCGTGGATGAATAACAAAGGCAGCTGCTGAGAAGCGACACAATATCTATCACTCAAGTCAGTCGATTATATCTTGTCCATCACTCTCCCTCGCAGAGCAGGTGAAGTATAACATCATATTTGCAAATATCCGCACACACATAAGATCATGATGAGGGATACGCGTTTGATCAACTATACGAGAAGCGTTGGTGAATATATAGCAAGACTGTTTCCGGCAAATGACTCATATCCATATGTAAATTGCCGATAGTGTACGAGAGAGTCTTAAACCTTATATTCCCTTTCAGGTAAAAAAGTATCGTCGGTGGATACGCGCGTCTACGCAAATACAAATATGTAAATATATTTCTCGCTGGATCTCTTTATATACCTGTCTACCTACAGTACCTGTGTATCAGTGTACACATTTATGCTTACATATACACACATACACACACACACACACACACACACACACACACACACACAAACACACACACACACACACACACACACACACACATCAACACAACACAACCACACACTAACAACCATATAACACCACAAAACAACAACATACACACACACAAACACACACACACACACACACATACACACACAATTCAATCTCCCTACATCTCCTGACGTATCTTTCTATCTATCCGTCACTCTGCCTACCTATCCATCTATCCAGTGGAAGAGGGACCCAAAGTACGCCTGCGAGTCCACCCAAACCTTACGAGGATCGAGAATGGTCCTGTAGATTGAGTTTTAAAGGATTTCCCGTTTCCTTTCGGAGTGAAGGACATACTCACCCATCTCCTCAACCCCGATACAACGACTACAACGTTCATTTCGCATAATACAACGGTGTGGATAAATCATAGAGTCAGTATCACCCCGTCGTAAGTAGTACAACAGTCGAAGCGAATTCACATACGCTTGAAGATATGGATGTGTAGATTTAGCAACATGGGTAGGGCTAAGTGTAACTGATTCCGCAGTGAAAGGAGTTTGAATAGCGCTGGGCTCAGAGGGGAACAAAATGGAAGGGTGAGGTAAGTGTACCGCGGAGAAAGGGGAAAAGAAGAGGAAGAGGGTAAAGAAGGAAGGGAGACTTTGGAGGGTAGGAGGGAGGGGGGGGGAGAAGAGGGATGAAATAGTCGGGAGATTATGAATATGGATATAAGGTTAACAAATGGAGGTAGGATGAGGGTGGAGGGGTAAGTGAAATCAGGGGAGCATAGTCCGTAGATTTGTTCAATTCGTGAAGCTCTGGGTTAATTTTCTGATGTAAGCGTCTGTAAAAGTTGGGGTGGGGGTGTACACACACACACACAAACACACGCACACATTACATCACTGACCGAACATATGCCTCTAAAAGTTTTACTTACAAAATCTGTACATATATTTCACACCAAACAAAACTACATGATATTGCAGAACCGCCATTATTTCAGATTTCAGATAACACTATCCTCTTTGTTTATTCTATTTTCTGTGGGTTTAGTTCACAAACCCATAGAAAAACATCAATTCCACAAACAAACAATGGGCCTTTATTCAGACCGATTATTAATAGTCTGCTATATTGATTTCCCAACAATGCCATGTTCTGTAATTGGAATTACATTCTATATATAAAAAAAAACGTTTCGAAGACAATTGAGATAAAAGATAATGAGCATTCCATTCAAAACTATGAATAAATACATGAATAAATATCGGTTCATTGAGACAGATGATAAAATAAAGAGACATATACACCCATAATACATAAAAAAATACATGTATTCCCTGTACTTTCCCTTTCAACGAACTTCTAATTGTATCGATGGGGCCTCATTAAAGGCGTAATTACTAGACTGATTAAGTAATTATTCACTCAGGACGAATGTGATATTGAGATACAAATACTTTCGCTCTCAAAAAAGATAACTATAAACAAATAACTCCCCCCCCCTTATAAAAAAAAAAAAAAAAAAACCCACTCATTTGGATATTACATTATGCCAATTGATGCCGCAATGTTTAGTAAAATATATCGAAACATTTGAATATTTTTTCACTTCATAGACTATTGGAGAGTCAAATAATTCGTAGCGGGAAAACGTATTGTGTATGAAACAGTTTTGGGTGAAAGATGATATTCGCATCGCTTCAGTCGACACAGAGAGAGAGAAGAGAGAAGAGATCTGAGAGGAGAGGAGAGAAGTGAGAGGGAGATGGAAAGGGGAGCGGAGGATAAGAGAGAGGGAGAGAGGGGGAACGTGGGAGCAGTGTAGAGAGAGTGAGCGAGAGATGAGAGAGAGGGAGAGAGGGAGGGCGAGAGAGAGAGAGAGGAGGAGAGAGATAGAAGAGAGAGAGACGAGGAGAGGTGTGTGAGATAGAGAGGGAGAGAGAGGGGAGGAGAGGGAGGGGAGAGAGAGAGACAGAGAGAGAGACAGAGAGAGAGAGGGAGAGGGAGGGAGAGAGGGAAGGTGGAGAGAGAGAGAGGGAGAGAGAGGGACGGTGGAGAGAGAGAAGGAAGGAGAGAGAGGGAGAGGGAGAGAGGGAGGGAGGTAGAGTAGGAGAGGGGGATCGGAGAGAGAGGAGTGAGAGTTGAGAGAAGAGGAGAGAGGAGAGAGAGAGAGAGAGGAGAGAGATGAGATGAGAGGCGAGAGAGAGGGGAGTAGGGAGAGGGAGAGGTGAGAGAAGGGAGAGAGAGAGAGGAGAGAGAGAGAGGGATGAGAAGAGACGCAGAGAGAGAGAGAGAGAGAAAGAGAAGAGATAGATAGATCGAGAGAGAGAGGAGAAAAAAAAGGAGAGAAAGAGGAAGAAGAGAAAGAGA
>NW_028234407.1:32523497-32525997 GCF_977035675.1 Penaeus japonicus | reverse complement strand
TATATTTATATATAAATATATATATATATATATATATATATATATATTATGTTTATGTATTTATGTATTATGTTGTATGTATGAATGTATGTTTTGTATGTTATGTATGTAAGATGTATGTAAGTATGTATGTATGTATATATATATATATATAAAATATATAAAATATATATATATAATAAATAAAATATATAAATATATATACATATATATGTATATATATATTTATATATATATATATATATATATTATTATTATCATTATCATCATTATCATAATCATAATCATAATCATAATCATTATTATTATTATTATTAGACAGATTTACTTGACTACATCTCTTGTGTTGTAAATTTTTTTCAGTCTCATTCATACCTCTTTTTACAATATATACTTATCGTTTGTTTCTTGTTTCTTACTCTTTCTAGATACTCCTGTGTTTTTTTCTCTATGCTTTGCCAGTATTTGCTTTCACTTGCTGACATCTGAGCAATTTTCTGTTGCTTGCTTTTATTTGCTGTTTGATATAGTTTAAGAGAAATTGTGTTTCTACAATTTTGTTTTATACAATTCATTTGTATACTATTATTAACAGAGAAATTTAATATGTTTTAAGTTAAAAATGAATGTTTAAAATATATCAAATTATTCCTTTAAAACTTAAAATTTATCAATTTTAGAAATAAAAAAAAATCACACAAGGGTTTTTTAAAAGGGTACCTTCACACCATACAGTAAAATATTTACCTCATAGCTGGTGGGGGATATGCAGGAGCTTGCCCAAACTCTCCCGGGACTCTGCTGGATGTTGGTGTGTGCATCGCCCCCGATAAAAAACAGGTATGAGGATTGCTCTTAGAGAGAGAGAGAGTGGGGTTGTGAGAGTGTGTGTGAGCGTGTGTGCGGCATGTGTGATGTGGAAATGGCCAAGCATATACGGGGCTATAGATGATCAAAATAATGTAGCAGGTTTTTGAGTCCTACTTGTACCGTAGATTTTAAAATTTAGAGATGGTTTCAAGCTCAAATAACCCCTAAATCCTCTTTTTCTTTATTTTCCATTACTAAATCAGTTTTATTTCAACATTGCTGCATTTTTGTGAATTTCTCCCGAAATAATATCCAAATCTTTAATTTTGCATTCCATTAGATTAATTTTCTAAACTGTTCCAAATTTTTAAAATGCAGTTGGTAAAATACAAACATAGTCCATTTAAAAAAAGGTATATATTTTTATATGGTAAAACACCATATCACACGTAGATTACTATTTAAAAAACCGCATCCCCTGCATTATTTCCAACAGAGCCGAAGAGCACGTTAAACTCGACTACCGCAAGCTTTTCTGGTATGGAGTATAACGTGTCGCAAAAGGTGCAGTATTGCAACATGGCTGCGAATCAACTTTCCATTTTTCCGGGGAAGCTTGGGCAAGGGAATTTACTTGACTCCAGAACATGCAAAGGCTTCATGGAATGGTAAGGAAGTCATGTTAACTCTAAATAAATAAATGTAAGCTGTAAAAAATTGAGTCTTGAATTTTTTTCGTTGCAATGAGAATGGAGTGGCTGATGTGTTTGATAGTCTTTTGTGATGTGTTTAATTTTGTCATTGTGGTTTCCGTTTCTATATTCAAGGTCTGTATGGAATTTGCTTTAATTTTTTTTTCTGGACTGACAATCATCTTTAGCAAAAGCAAGAATAAAGTGATAATAAGGGAAATACTATACTATATTGCATTTATAATAATTGTAGCAAATTTTTTCCCCGATTATTCTTTGGCTAATTTCACAAACCGTTGTTGAGAGTTTGGGGTTGGGAAATGAATTCAAAAATTTGGATATTTTGAAATTCCGAGTATGATACAGAATTGATAAGCATGTAAAGATTGGCACTCCTTAGATGACTCATATTAGAGTGCATTATGAGTTGAAATTTGATTATAAACTAGAGAGTTATGGCCTGCCACTTTGGCCATCACAAGTCAAATATACCTTAATTATTATATCATTGTTTCCATTTCATCAAGGATTAATGTTGATTCGATTGAATTGAGACAATCATTATTTTTGAGAATACTTCCTTCTCTGTATAAAACTTCATAAAAAAATTTAATTTTAGCACTGGTTCCTGAATTAGTTGTCATGTAATAATGACAAAAAAATGGCATACAAGGTCCTTAGATTATGTTATTCTAACCTTAAATGAAGTCATACTCTAAAATGTCTCGACAATAGCTTGTCCAATAATGGCCCCAGACTTCTCTCTATCCTGAAATATTTGTTTTTGCAAGTGTGCTTTCATTTTTTCCTCTTGATTTCAGTGGGTGTTCATTGGGGAAAGTATGAAGATGAAAGGAATGTTGGTTTCATTCTCGTTGAACGGCGCTCGCAGAAAATGATATACATCAAAATGGGCACTAGCTCACTGACCAGACCTCCAGATGGTATTCAACTCTAAGCTGCCTAAAGGGAGATTAGAACCAGTATGTTTTCATAAT
>NW_028234407.1:32518538-32523397 GCF_977035675.1 Penaeus japonicus | reverse complement strand
TGTATATACTTAATTGATATATGTTTACTTGTTTCCCATTGTTACAGTATGCAGACGTTACGAGTGAGTCCTGTGATAAGGACCTGAGAGGAAGGGCATGCTTTAAAAACAATGAAATCAACAGCAAGTCCGTTAAAAAAAACGAAGAAAAGAAAGAAATGGAAAACACGATATTGACTTTTGATGTTTTCATGTATTTATAATTTGAATATATTATCCAAGATTGCATCATGTATAATCACTTATGATGTATAGCGATTTTGATTATGTTAACGTTTTGGTAATCACGTTACTGTTCTAGTCAATATCGCTTTGAGCATTATTATGTGCATATTGGAACTGGTATTTATATCTGCTGGTATTTATATCATGGTATCATTATTGTTACTGTGTTTCAACATTAACCTAAATTGACCTTATTTGTTTGAACTATATAACATTGCCAGTATCAGAGTGATTCCCATTTACCCCTCCCACAAAATATAAGCACAGTAATAAGTGAACATCATATGAAATGGACAGAAATGTGAAAATAAAGATTCCCATCTTACTTCAAGGGTTTTCTTTTCGATAAATGTTACGTTTTGAGACCCGTTATTTGTCAGTTATAGTCGTGTATGATATATATTCATATATATATATATATATATATATAGTAATATATATATATATATATATATATATATATATATATATATATATATACAGCCCCCTGTGTGCGTGTGTTTCATATATATATATATATAGTATATATATAATATAATAAATAATATATATATATAAAATATATAAATATATACACACATCATAACCACCATATATAACTATATATATATATATATATATAATTATATATATATATATATATATATATATATCACACATACACATTCACATCATAAATACTATATATATAATATATATATATATATATATATATATACCTATATTAATATATATATTATATATATATAATTATACACACACCACACACACATCATAAATATATATATATATATATATATTAATATAATTATATATATATAATATATATTATATCTATATATATATATATTATTTTAATATATATATGGCTTGCAAAACACTCTTCAATGTTGATAAATGGCAAATAAACCCACTATACACAAAATAGATTTATTGAAAATGAGACGACAATTCCAAGATCAATCTGGATCTCATCTTCAGGTCTGAGGAGGAGGAGAACAAGAGGGTATATAAAAGGGTAAAGGGAGAGGTAACACGGTGCAAGAAGGTCAAGCGAGGACAGGAGAACGGAAACGGAGGCAGAGGCGGAACAGCGACCGGAACCGGGGCAGGTCATGTCAGGTCATTGGGTCCGGCGGTCTGTGTGAAGGTTGTCCGGGATAAGGTAACAAACGGAGAATGTGGGAGGATAGAAGACCGTCAGCAGGAGAAAATCCACTGTTAAGATTGAAATTCGCCAGCCTATTAATGAGAGAAGATTCCAACAATCTGCGGGCATGGACATCAGCGGAAGGGAACAGAATGCGGGCAGCTGACCAGTCTATGCGATGTTCTGTGTCCCATTGGTGGCAGAAGAAAGCTTTGTTGGTGTGTCCCCTGGAAATCGCGTACCTGCGTTGGGGCACACGTTTATTGAGACAAGCGCCGGTCTCCCCGAAGTACTGCTTCTCACAAGAGGAGCAAGGGATGGCATAGATGCCTATCTTGGCAGACGAAGGACGACGGGTGTGGACCAGGTTGCGGCGGAGAGTGTTAACCTGGCGAAAGGTAAGCCTGCAGTTGAGAGAGCGCAGCGAGCGACGATGAGAGTGGATTTCCTCGTTGTAAGGAAGGTTGAGGACAGGCAGGAGAGAAGTCTCTCTGGGGGGAGGGTTCTGGAAGAAGGTGCGGCGGGCGTTGGAGAGCGCGGCGTCAAGGACGAAACGAGGGTACCCCAGCTTGCCGAAGGATCGACGTAGAAAATTGATCTCTTCATCCAGGTGCTGCGGGTCACATATGCGGAGAGCACGGAGAAAGAGAGAGGTCGACACCTCTCTTAACATGGAGAGGAGGTGGTAGGAGAAGAAGTGTATATACAATCTTTTATATAATCAACATAATACCAATCAATAATATTATACATTAACATTATATATATATTTAAAACATACATAATATAATATAACAATAATATATTAATATTACATATTTTTTACATTTCTATATATAAATACATATCATACAATATATCAAAAATAACAATATATAAATAATCATACAATTAGATAATACATATATTCATTATACATATAAATCTTAATATAATATAACAATAACACATCATAACAATTATATGTAATATAATACATTATATTATTATAAACTTTATTACATATATAAAACTTATACATAAATTTTTATTATTAATTATATACATATAATACATATTTATCTAGATTTACATCCATATTCTACAAACAATATACATTACTATTATTATATTTATACATAAAAATTACATAAATATATATTATAAAAATTATCAATATAAATATACATCTACAAAACAATTCAATAGAATAACATTTAATTTTATATCAATTACTACATATACTATATCAATATAAAACATATATAAAATTTATATACATAAATCCATTTATTATGTCAATATCATTACTACAATAATTAAAAAATATACATAAATTTATATTACAATATATATAACAAATTTATAAAATTATAAGAGATACAATCAAATACATCCTAAAAACATTTATTACAACAATTTATTATTTACTATCTAACTTAACATATAAAATAATTTTATGTCAATATAATCATATAATACAAATAAAAAATATATATCCTTATATATATTCACATATTTACATTATATTCAAATCATTTTATAATATTACATAATTTATATAATCATAATAACAATTATACATCTAATCATATATCATTACAAATTTCCAATAATATTCTACATATATTTATTTAATAATACAATAATAATTAGACAAATATCTAATTCTACATTATATCAATATAATATACATTTATATATTATATAATAATATATATATACATTATACATAATATATTTCATATATATATACATATACATAACATAATCAAAAATATATCATAAATCAGGGGGGGGGGGGGGTGGGGGGTCTATCTTATTGTGCTATATATTATATATATAATATAATACAATATATAATCATAATAAATATTCAATATTCATATACATCCCGCTGGGGTGCATGGTTTTCTATACACTGAAAAAGAGAAGGAGTCACCTAAGCGTGAATTAAAGGTGTTCCAAGAAGTGAAGCTGATCGTCTGCCTCCACATTCCACCTTGAACACGAAGTGGAAGGAGAGAGAGAATTCAGCTTATCCAGGAAATCCGGGAAGGAGAGCGGGAATCATGGGGGCCAGAGGGTAAAGACGGTCCGTCCGACGTATCTCAGACTCAGCCAAATAAGCAGGACGAAGGGAGATGAAGGAAGAAGCTCAGCCGCGTAGTACTACTCTCCATGAACAGGTTAGCCAAGACAAAAGAAATGGGAGAGCCCATGGCAAAACACCGAAGGTCCTGAGAGTAAAACGTCTCCCCCTTCAAAAGAGAAGGAGTTGGAATCCAACACACAGACGGATCAGCACTGAAGAAAGACGGTCAGTAGCAGAGGAAGGTGGGGGTCCCCTCAGGAAGACTCCTCTGCAGGAAGGCAAGGACATCGTCGAGCGGAACGTTCGTGAATAGGGATTCGACGTCCCAGACTCATCATGGTCGATAGGCGTGACCCCGTCGAACACGGGCCAATGAAGTCCTGTGAGTGGCTAAGAAGATGGGCGGGAGAGAAGGTGCCCAGAAGAGGAGTGAGGGACTGAGCCAGCCAGGAAGAAAGAGGGCGCGCCACAGAGCCTCGGAGGAGATGACATGGTAGCCAGGGTGCACGTCAGGTTTTATGGATTTGGGTAACCCAAATGTGTCTATAGTATATAATATATATATATATTTATATATATATATATATATTATATATAAAATATACTGGATTATAGATGAGTCCCGTGTAAAACGAATTCGTAACGGAAGGAAGAGGTAAACTCCAACAACGTGCGCGATGAGTAAGGAACTTCATTTTTTTGAAAAATACAAACGTTTCGGAGATGCAATCTCCATCATCAGTGCTATACACAAAAAGAAAACAGAAGTATAATTTGGGTTTTTATATTCTTCTAATACATTCAAACTTATAAAATACATAAAAAATACAGAATTGAAAAACAAAAAGTACAAAAAATAATCAAATGACCACAATTCAGACAAATAAAGCAAGTAAAAATACTAAACTCTAAGGGTAATGGGTAGTTGTAAAGTTTAAATTGTGTAAAACAGGGCGGTTGCAGTAGAACTAATTGTTATAGTTCTGGTTTCATAGTTTAAGATGTGAAGCGACTCTGCTATGCATCAGATCAAAATCTGTTTAGGTGGGAGTTAAGATTTTGAAAATCAGTATTGCTAAAAACGGTGATTGTGGAGGTGAGAGTGCTCTCTAATTGCTGAGAAGGATGGTTTTTTACCATCAGCTGTAGGAAGGCCTGTCCTGAATTGACCTTGCCTTTGTGTTCGAGAATGCGTGACGGAGCCATCGTGGAGGTTGAACCCACGTACCTAGCCTGACAGCTAAGACAAGTAATAAAAGGTAAACCCACATTCGAACTTAATTCCAGAAGACGGCGCTTCTTCTCACTTTTCTTAGTAAAATTTCCGATAGTGTTAGAATTGTAAAAAAAACACCAACCGAAAACAGATCTGAGGATAGCATTGTCTGAGAATTTTATTTAATGATTTTC
>NW_028234407.1:32493538-32496038 GCF_977035675.1 Penaeus japonicus | reverse complement strand
TGTTGAGTTTGTGTGTGTGTGTGTGTGAGTGTGAGGGAGTGTTTGAGATTATAGTGTGTGGAGTGTGTGATAAGAGAGTGAGTGAGAGTGTGAGTTCTGAGAGTTATGGTGTGTGAGGTGTGTTTGTCTGTGTGTTTTAATATGGGTGGTCGATTGTGTGTGTGTGTGATGTGTGTTTGGAGTGTGTGTGTGGTGTGAGGGGTGAGTGTGAGATTGAGAGTGTGAGTGTGTAGTTTGGTGAGTGTGTGAGTGTGTGTGTGGATTGAGTGTGTGTTTGTGTGTGTGTGTGTAGGTGTGGGTGGGGTGGTGTGAGGGTGTATGTGTGGTGTAGGTGTGTGTGGTTGTGTGGGAGGTGTATGTCTGTGGGTGTGGGTGTGACTGTTTGTGTGTGTGTGTGTGTGTTTGAGTGTGAGAGTGTGTGTGTGTGTGTGAGTGTGGGGGTTTGTGTTGTGTGTGTGTGTACTATATATCCTGTTATATATATTATATATCTATCTTTGGGTTTGTGTGTGTGTGTGAGTGTGGGTGTGAGTGTGTGTGTGTGTGTGGGTGTGGTGTGTGTGTTTGTGTGTGTGTGTGTTGTATGGATGTGAGTGTTTTGGTGAGAGTGGTGTGGGGTGTGTGTGTGTTGTGTGTGTGTTTGTGGTGTGGTGGTGTGTGAGTGTGTGGTGAGTCACACACTCTGTATCTCATCACTCACTACTATCTCTATGTGGGTGTGTGTGTGGGTGTGTGTGTGTGTGTGTGTGTGGGTGTGTTTGTGTGTGGGTGAGTGTGTGTGAGAGTGAGTGTGTGTGTGTGAGTGAATGGATGTGAGTGTTGGTGTGCAGAGTGTGTTTTAGTGTGTGTGTGAGACGTGTGAGTGAGTGTGTTGTGTGTCGAGTGTGTGTGTGTGTGAGTGTGGGGTGTGTGTGTGTGTTTGACTGGATGTTAGTGTTGGTTTGAGTGTGTGGGTGTGTGTGTGTGTGTGGTGTGTGTGTGTGGGAGTGTGAGTGAGTGTGGTGGCTTTGTGTGTGTGAGTGAGTGAGTGTTCTGTTGTGTAGGGTGTCTGTGTGTGTGTGTGGTGTGTGTGTGTGAGTGTTTTTGGTGGGGGTGTGTGTGTGTGTATGTGACTCACTCTATATATATCTATCTACTGCGTGTGTGTGTGTGTGTGTGTGAGTGAGGTGTGTGTGAGTGTGTGTGTGAGTGTTTGTGGAGGTGAGGGTGTGAGAGTTGTGTGGAGTCTGTGTGAGTGTTAGTTTGGTGGATGAGTGTGTGTGATGTTTGTTTGTGTGTTGTGGGGGTGTGTGGTAGGTGTTATTGTATTAGGGTGGTGTGTACTCTCTGTCTGTATGGGTGTGCGTGTTTGTGGTGGTGGGTGATTAGGCTGAGGTGCTGTGTGGGTATTGTGTGGTGTGGGAGTGTGGCGTGAGTGTGTGTGTGTGTGTGTGTGTGTGGTAAGTTTAGTGAGTGTGTGTGTGAATGTTTGTAGGTGTGGTATGTGTTTTGTGTGTGTGTGTGTGTGGTGTGTGAGTTGTGTGTGGTGGTGAGTGTGTGTGTGTTGTGTGGTAGATGTGTGTGTGTGTGTTTGAGTGTATGTGAGTGTGTGGAGTGAGTGTGTGTTGTTGTGTATCTCATATCTATCGTCTTCGAGTGTGTGTGTTATTTAGAATATTTATATTGATATAGATATTAGATATATATATAGATATTTATATATATATATGTGTATATATTGGTATTTATATAAATTTATATATCTATGTATCTTTCTATCATCGATCTATCTTCGATTCTATCTATCATCTATTATCTATCTATATAGTTATATTATATATATATATATATATTTTATATATATTATATATATATATTATATTGAAATATATATATTTATATGTGTGTGTGGGGGGTGTGTGTGGGGTCGTTGTATGTTTTGTATTTATTTACGAGGTGTTATTTTTGGGGGGTTTTTTTTGTTTTGTTTATTATATATATAGTTTTATTATATATTATAATTTATATTATTTATAACATATATATATATTTTTATAGATGATATATATATATGTTGTATGTATGTATTATATACATATGTGTATGTCTTATTATGTATATATATATATATATCATATTATATATATATATATATATATTTTTTTTTATATATATATGTATGTATATATATGACATATGTGTATAGTGTGTTTGTGTGTTTGTTGTGTGTGTGTTTGTGTGTTGTTGTGTGTGTGTGTGTGTGTGTGTGTGTTTGTGTGTGTGTTTTTGTGTGTGTGTTTGCTTTTTTTAGTTGTAATTGTGTAAATTTTTTTTTGGGGATAATCTTTCATATTTTAATATTATATATATTATAATTTTAATATATTTATAATAAAAATAATAAATATTATATAATAAAAATATATTAGCCTCCCTTATTAATCTATTATTTTTCTTTCAGTGTGTAAATCCTTCAAAGACCACCATTTCTAGGTTGGATGAATATTAAGTTGGAGCGATA
>NW_028234407.1:32451813-32454313 GCF_977035675.1 Penaeus japonicus | reverse complement strand
ATACTTCATATTCCCGCTCTATATATATAATATTATCTATAATATATATTATATATTTATATCTATAAAAGATATCAGATCATATATATATATGATTATATGATTATATATGAAATTTGATATGATATGTATTTTTTTTTAAATATAAAGCCATATATATACATTTATGTATGTATGCTATGCTATATGTATATGTATAATGGACTGTGTATATATATCATATATACATATATATATATATATGTACTAATATATATATGTATATATATATATACTATATATATATATACTATTATATATATATATATATGCATATATTTAATATATATATATTATATATTATAATATATATATATATATGCATATCACTCATTATATATATATATATATTATATATATATATTATACGAAAGCAGTATATATATATATTTATATATATTTTGTTAAAAATAATATATGCATATATATATTAATTATTATTTTTTAAAAAAAAATATAATTGATATTTTTTTGTTTGAATTAATATATATATTATATATATATAGATATATTAAAAAATATATATATTTATATATATATATGTCGTAAAACACACGCAACTCCAGACCGACACCCCCCACCCGCTTGCCCCCTCCCCGCACATATATATATATTATTATATAAAGCTTCGTTTCTCCCTTATATCTATATATATATGAGTGCTATATATATACATTATATATCTAACAATTTATATATACTATATATATATATACATATATGTACTATATATGTATAAAAATACATTATATAACACTCTATACCGATTACACATAATAAATAGATAGATAGAAAGGTAGAAAGATCTTAGCAGAAGATCGAGGATGTGTCAGGACTGACTTAGATAGAAGCACTAAATAGATATATGGAGAGATCAAATAGATTATAGTAGTTTTTTTATCTTTTTACTTTTTGTAGTTTGAACGAGAAGAGATCTTGCATGAGAAAATAGACTATATAAATAGATCGATCCGAAATATATCCAAATAGACAGATAGATACATAGTTAGAAGACGATCACATGAATAGTAGAGGCAGGCTTAGAGATAGGAAAAGGGAAGAAGTAAAATTCTAAGCACAAGTAAGAATTATTATTGATCTAATTGTATAACGAGAATATGCCAATTAATTATTTTTTTAGATAGAGATAGATCCAGTAAGAAGTATAATGAAGATATTTTTTCGTTGCCTTAAAAAGAATGTCTTCTTTATGTGCACTTAGTGATATATAATATATTATGCTAGTATATCAATATAGCCTTATTATATTATATATAGATAGCACCAAATTATACTATCATTATAATATACTATCATCATAGAGAGAGACGAGAATGGTATCCAGGGAATTAGAGCAGCATTATTGATGCATTAAGTTAGCAGGAGAGAGAGAGAGAGAGAGGAGAGAGTTTGTTGAGCCTCGGAGAGGAGGAGAGAGAGAGAGAGACATGAGACGAGAGGTGGAACGGTAGAGTGTCATATGAGAGATGGGATCCTTGTCACCTGTAAGAGAGAGGGAGAGAGCCTCCCCGAGAAGAGAGGGAGACCCCCGATGAGAGGAGAGAGGGAGAGAGAGAGAGAAAAGAGAGAGAAAGAGAGAGCTTAGGACGAGATAATGATGAGAAAAAAAAAACAACAAACAAACGATATATAACAAATAAAAAAGCAAAAAAATTAAGTAAAGGAAAATTGACGAGGAAGGTACGTAGAAAAACATTATGTATGTACAAAACAACTTCGTGAAGAAACTGTTTCCTTGTTGATCTCGTCGTGTTACCGTCGAAACAATTATTTCTTTCGACAGCGATACAGCTCGCTAGCTGGGGTAGATTCAATTGTGAAGCCATTCGTGAACCCTCTCACTTGCCTCGCTATGCATTTAATCCCCTACTCACTACAACAACCTCTTTATCCCTACTTCCCCCCTCCTCTCCACATCCCGGCACCCTTTCCGGCCCTGTCTCTTTTCATGCTGACTCGTCAGGGTCTCTCGTTACTCTTTCTCCATTCCCTCTCTTATTCTATGGCTTCTTGTTCTTCTCTTGTTTGGTATTCCTTGCCTATTTGGCCTCTGTTACGATTTTCTTTTCTTCTTCTTCTCTTCCTTCACAATTTTCCCCTCTTCCTTCACATCTCTCGCCTTTCTCGCGTCACACACGTTTTATATAGTTCTTCTCTCCACATTTTTTTCTTTCTGTCCTTTCCTTCCGCGTCTCAAATGTTCTTCCATCCTGCTTGTGCATCTTCATTCCCCCCCCCCCCCACCTCCGCCCTAACTTCCTCATCTGTTCTTCTAGCTTTTTCCTCTTTTTTTTCTCCTCCTTACTCAACTCTCTCTTAACTTCATCTAAGCCACGGAGCTCTTCTCGAGAGCAGTCCGATCACCTCTTGGCTCCTTCTTGACCCCCTTTCCTCTCTTCTTTTCCCACTCCTTGCTCTCCCCTTTTCCCTCCTCACTCAC
>NW_028234407.1:32426813-32436813 GCF_977035675.1 Penaeus japonicus | reverse complement strand
GTTACATAGCGCGAGGATCATACAAATGAGGATGAACAAGTTGAATAAATGCGGATGAACAAATTAAACAAATGAGAATGAACAAGTTGAACAAATGAGGATGAACAAGTTGAATAAATGAAGATGAACAAGTTGAACAAATGAGGATGAACAAGTTGAAGAAATGAAGATGAACAAGTTGAACAAATGAGGATGAACAAGTTGAATAAATGAGGATGAACAAGTTGAATAAATGAGGATGAACAAATTAAACAAATGAGAATGAACAAGTTGAATAAATGAGGATGAACAAATTAAACAAATGAGAATGAACAAGTTGAATAAATGAGGATGAACAAATTAAACAAATGAGAATGAACAAGTTGAATAAATGAGGATGAACAAGTTGAATAAATGAGGATGAACAAATTAAACAAATGAGAATGAACAAGTTGAACAAATGAGGATGAACAAGTTGAATAAATGCGGATGAACAAATTAAACAAATGAGAATGAACAAGTTGAACAAATGAGGATGAACAAGTTGAATAAATGAGGATGAACAAATTAAACAAATGAGAATGAACAAGTTGAATAAATGAGGATGAACAAATTAAACAAATGAGAATGAACAAGTTGAACAAATGAGGATGAACAAATTAAACAAATGAGAATGAACAAGTTGAATAAATGAAGATGAACAAGTTGAATAAATGAGAATGAACAAGTTGAATAAATGAGGATGAACAAGTTAAATAAATGAGGATGAACAAGTTGAATAAATGAGGATGAACAAGTTGAATAAATGAGGATGAACAAATTGAACAAATGAGGATGAACAAGTTGAATAAATCAAAAGCATATGAACTAGTAGAAGAACTGAGGATGAACACAGTATATCAACCAACTAGCTTCTTAGAGAGGTCTATCTTAGGGCAAATATGAACTACGGTGTGTATATCAATAGTATATATTGACGTTAAAAAGTGATTATCATCATAATTATGATGTTGATAAAAAATAATGATGATAATAATTGATAGTTAATGATGGGATGTAACGAAAAAGGGATGACAAAGATGATGAAAGCGATATAAGCAGTATTGAAAAATATTGATATATGAGATTTTTAATGATAAGGTTGGTGGCTTGATGGTTGATAATGATGCTGATGTTGATAGCAATAGTAATGATAGTAATATGAATAATGTGATAATGATGGTAATAAACGTAAGGATAATGATGATGGATAATAATAAAATATATATATTATATAATATTTATTTTGTATTATATATATATAAATATATATTTATATATATAGTATTATATATATAATAGTATATATATATATGATTTATCGTAATACCAATAGTAAAAACAATGAGGATTGTAGAAAACAACATTGATAATAATGTAATGATATTAATAATAATAATATTAATGATTGTAATGACAACAACATCAGGAATAATAATTATAATGATAATTAAAATGATGATATGAGGATGATTATGATTATGATAATATTAATGATGAATAATAACATTACATTAACAATATAATGATAACAGCAAACAATAATGATAATAGTAATGATTAAAATTTTCATAAAAGTGATAGATAATGATTACATTCATAAAGGTTAACGATAATAATGATAAAGAGTTGTAAGTAGCGATAATACATAACAATGATATGGAATGATAATAATGGATAAATGATTAGTGAAAGCAATAAATGTTCATAATGTTACTAATGGTTGTTATATAGTGATGATAACAATAATAAGAGTAATACCAACAAAACCTGAATTTAATAATAGTAATAATATGGATGGTAATGATGCTTTGATAGTAATATGATGATGGTGATGATAATAATGACAATAACAATAATGATATTGGTACTGGCAATGTTGTTAATCATGGCAATCATAATTCATTGTTGATAATAGTAATTATGAGGATAGAAGTTAAGATATGAGAAGTTGAAAATAGATATGATAATAATGATAAGGATGGTAATGACATTTGTATGATGATTAATAAGGATAATTATGATATGATAATAAATATGCGAAATGTTTCCATTTCACACACACACACACACACACCACACCACACACACAACACGCACACAAATCACACACGCACACACACACACACACGCACACACACACACCAAAACACACACAAAACACCACACACACACACAACACACTCACATACATCTCGTGTATCCATGATAATATTAATAAATATTGAATAGTGTTAGACACCAATATATATGTGTAATGAAACAACTAAACATGTACAGCTTCCTTGTGCTTTCATCTGCATTTTTCTGATTTTTCTTTTTTTCCTTTTTTCATTGTTCAACGTCCTGGCACTGGACAATTATCTTGGTAATTCATTTGCAATATATATTTTTTTTTCTGGATTTTCGCAATTCCTTTAAAGATTATCTATTTCAACTCACACGAGAGAGAGAGAGAGACGGAGAAGGAGAGAGAGGGAAAGAGAGAAAGTGAGAGAGAGAGAGATAGAGAATGAGAGAGAGAGAGAGAGAGAGAGAGGAAGGGAAGGGGGAGAGAGAGAGAGAGAGAGAGAGAGGAAGAGAAAGAATGAGAGAGAGAGAGAGAAAGAGAGAGAGAGAGAGGCAGAGAGAGAGAGAGAGAGAGAGGATGAGAAGGGAGAGAGAGAGGAGAGAGATGAGAAAAGGAGTGAGAGATAAAGAAAGAGAGAGAGGCGGAGAGGAGAGAGAGAGTGAGAGAGATGAGAAGAGAGGAGAGAGAGAGAGAGGAGAGAGAGAGAAGAGAGAGAGAGAGATGAGAGAGAGAGAGGAGAGAGAGAGAGAGAGAGAGAGAGGAGAGGGAGATGAGAGAGGAGAAGAGAGAGAGAGAGAGATCGAGAGAGAGGAGAGGAGGAGAGAGAGATGGAGCGAGAGTGAGAAGGAGTCGAGGAGAGAGAGGAGAGAGAGAGAGAGAGAAGGAAGAGAAGAGAGGGGAGAGGGAAGAGGAGAGAGGAGAGAGAGAGAGAAGAGAGGAGAGGAGAGAGAGTGGAGAGGAAAGGATGAGGAGAGAGACGAGGAGAGAGAGAGAAGATGAGAGAGAGAGAGAGGGAGAGGGAGAGGGAGAGGGAGAGAAAGAAATAGAGAGAGAGAAGGAAAGAGAAGGAAAGAAAAGAGAATACGAGAGAAAGAGAGGAGAGGAGGGGGAAAAAGAGAAAAAAAGGAAGCGAAAGAGGGAAGCGAAAGAGAAGGAACGGGAAGGAATAAGGGAGGAAAGAAAGCGGAGGAGAGAGAGAAAGAACGGAGAGAAAGAGAAGAATGAAAAAGAGAGACGAACGAAAGAGAGAGAGAGAGAGAGGAGAGAGGAAAGAGTGAGAGAGAGAGGAGAGCTGGAGAGGAGAAGACGAGGAGGGGGAGAGTGGATGAGAGAGAGAGGAGAGAGAGAGGAGAGCGAGAGAAGAGATGAGAGCGAGAGGGACGTGAGGAGGAGGGAGAGAGAGAGAGACGAGAGAGAGAAGGAAGGGAGGGGCTGGGTGGAGGGAGGGGAGGGAACGAACTGAGGAGGGAGGGTTTGCGGGGTAGGATTTGATAGATAGATTGATAGAGGAGAGAGGACTAAAGAGATAGAGAGGATGAGAGAGAGAGAGGAGAGCGCGAGAGGAGAGGGTAGGAGAGAGAGAGAGAGAAAAGAAAAGATAGAGGAAAGATGATGAGAGAGAGAGAGAGAGAGCGAAAGAATGATGGAGGAGAGAGAGAGAGGAAAGAAGAGAAGAAAAGAGGAGAGAGGGAGAGAGAGAAGAGAGAAAAATAAATATATATATTTTACAGACATACTACATAATATTATTTTTTAATATATTCGTACATACATATAGATATATATATATATAGAGTATATATATATATATATATTATTTATATATATACATATATATATATTTATTCTATATATATTTTTATTATATATACATGACACAACACACCACAACACACACACACATACACACACACACCACACACCACCCACACACACACACATATATATATATATATATATATATATATTATTTTTATATCTAAATATATTATATATATATATATATTTTATATATATCTTATATATATTAATATATATACATATATACATTTATATGTATATATATTTACATGTATATCTATATATAAATATATATTATATATATATATATATATATATATATATTTATAGTTATATATGACATACATAATATATAGATATAGATTATATATAGTTATATCTATACTATTATTTATATATATATTTTATATATATGTATATGTATGTTAGATATTATGAATATTTTTATATATATGTGTTGTATATATATATATTTATATGTATAAATTATACATATATATATATATATGCATATATATCTATAGATGTATATATTATATATATTATATCTTATATATTATATATACGCATTATATTATATATATATATTCTAGAGAGAGGAGATAGAGAGAGAGAGGAAGAGAGAGGAGGTGAGAGGGGGAGAGGTTGAGAGAGAGAGAAGAACGAAAAAAGTGGTGGAGAGAGAGGAGGATGGGAGGAGAAGGGAGAGGAGAAAGTGGGCGAGAGGGAGGAGAGAGGAGAAGACGGAGGAGAGCGAGAGAAGGAGAGAGACGGAGAGTAAAGTATATACAGATTTATATTTCACACAAAAACACACACACACATCGAAAAAAACACCCACCCACCCACACACACTCCCATCACCCCAAACCACACACATACCTCACCACACTTACACATAACACACTCAACACAAAATGTATCCCACCACCACAAACAACTATTCCCACACACACACAACACACACAAACCACACTCCACACAAAACACCATTACACCATATCCCACTCACACTCCACACTACACACAAATCACACTCCACACTAACCACACAACACATATTTCCACACATCACAAACCAAACACAAGAGCACTCCACAACAAACACACACACATATCCACCATCACCCTCACACACACACCACAAAACACATCCACACACAACTATATCCACACACACATATCCACACACACACACACATACCACAAATATACCACACACACAAACACACACACACTCACACACTCCACACACACAAACACAAACCACATCCAACAAAACACACACATATCCGCCACACAACACAAACGCACACACACAAAGGATTTACTATTCGCTAGCGTCCAGCTTTCATGATCATATTGAAAAGATATCGTCAGTTTCCGCAGAGCTTAATACTAATATGACTCGTGCGATGCCCGCCGCCGCGGGTCTTACTGCTATTTCGTTTATGCAGGTGAATCCTTCATCTGAGGGGAGAGATGTGAGTGAGAGGGAGAGGAGAGAGAGTGGATGAGAGAGAGGAGAGAGAGGGAGAAGAAGAGAGTAGTAGAGAGGGAGAGAGAGAGAGTGGAGAGGGACAGAGAGAGAGAGAGAGAGAGAGAGAGAGGAGAGAAGAGGGGGAGATAGAGAGGAGAAGAGAGAGGAGAGCGAGAGGAGGAGAGATGAGGGAAGAGAGAGAGAGAGAGGAGAGGAGAGAGGAGAGAGAGAGAGAGGAGAGGGAGAGAGAGAGAGAAGGCAGATACAGAGAGGCAGCAGAGCAGAGGAGATGAGAGAGAGAGGAGAGGAAGAGCATTGAAGAGGAGAGAGGTGAGGAAGAGGGAGGAGAGGAGAGCGAGAGAGAGGAGAGGGAGGAGGGGAGAGTGAAGAGGAGGAGAGGGAGAGGAGAAGGGGAGGGAGGAGGGAGAGAGGAAGAGAGGAGGGAGAAGGAGAGTCGGAGAGAGAGAGGGAGAGAGGGAGGAGAGAGAGAGATGAGAGAGAGAGAAGAAAAAAAGGGGGAGAGGGAGAGAGAGAGCGGGAGAGAGAGGGAGAAGGAGAGTGCGAGCGAGGGGGGGAGAAGGGGAGGAGAGGAGCGGGAGAGAGGAAGCGAGGAGAGAGAGAAGAGAAAGAGAGAGGGCGAGGGAGGAGAAGGAGGAAAAGAGGGGGGGGAAAGAGAGGGAGGAGGAGGGGGGAGGAGAGAGAGAGGAGAGAGGAGAGGGGGAAAGGAGATGGAGAGACGAGGGAGAGAGAAGAGGGAAGGGAGGGGGGGGGGGAGAAAAGGGGAGAGAGAGAAAGAGAGAGGAGAGAGAGGAAAGAAAGAGAGAGAGGAGAGAGAGGGGAGGGGAGAGGAAGGGAAGGAGAGAGGAGGAGAGGAGAGGAGGAGAGAAAGGAGAGAGGAGAGAGAGGAAGGGGGAGGAGAGGAGAGGAGACAGAGCGAGAGGGAATGAGAGAGAGGAAAGAGGACGGAGGGAGGGACAGGAGAAAGAGAGAGAAGGGGGGGAAAGAAGAAAGAAAAAAAAAGAAGTCTTTTTCGCGACGTTTCGGAAATCGTTCCACGCCCCTTAACCCACGAGCGTGATTATGAGAGCACAGAGCCTCCGTTTTAAATTTTACCTTACATTCAAGTCAGAGCAGAGACATCCAGTTCTGAAATACCCCGTGGGGGTGTTAGACCCGCCTCTAAGCTTTTTTTTTGGGGGCCAGGTAACATGTCCAAAATTTGCATAAATGGGGTTTTTGTACGGGATGAACCTCTTTTGACTCAATTTCTGAGGGGCTAATTTTAAAGGGGCGCATGTGTGGGGAAAAAATTTTTGTTTGTGGAGATATGTGCCCTTTTTTGCGTGTATTTGTCCCTTTCGTTATCTTTAATGCGAATTAAAAAATCATCACGGGAAATTGATGCCTTGCGAGTGTGGTCCTTTATCTCAGCGGGGAAAAATTCACGTTGCCCGGGGGGCCCCCTTGCAAGGAGCTGGTTCAAACCCTTAATCGTATTGGGGAGGTTTTTTTTGGGTAAAGGGGGTGTGGGGTTTTGTTGTGGGTGTTGGGCGGCCCTTGGGGTTTTTTGGGGGTTCGTACAAAAGGGGGGGGAGGGGGGTGTGTGGGGGTATGTGGGGGGGTTTTCTGGTCGGGTTTGGTGGGGGTGGGGGGGGGGGGGGTGGTGTGGGGGGTGGGGATTGGTTTCTGGGGTGTGTGTGTGTGTGTGTGTGTGTGTGGGTGTGTTGTGTGGGTGTGTTGTGGTGTGTTGTGTGTGTGTGTGTAGTGTGTGTGTAGTGTTGTGTGTTTAGTGTGTGTGAATGTTTGGTGTGGTTGGGAGTGGGGGTGGGGTTGTGTGTGTGTGTGTGTGTTGAGTGTTTGTTGTGTGTGATGTGTGTGTGTGTTGGTTTTGTGTGTGTGGTGTGTGGTGGAGATGTCTGTTGTATGTTGGGGTTGTGTGTGTGAGTGTTTGTGTGGTGAGTGTGTGGGTTCCCATGTGTGTCGTGGTTTGTGTGTTTTGTGGGTGTGTGTGTGTGTGTGTGGTGTGTTGGGGTGTGTGTGTGTGTGGTGAGTGTTGTGTGTGTGTGGTGAGTGTGTTGTGTGTTTGTTGGGTTGTCTGAATGATGGTATGTAGGTATGTCTGTGAGTGATGTGTGTGTGTGTGAGTGTGGGGTGTGGAGTGTGTTAGGTGTGGGTGGGGTGTGTGTGTGGGGAGTGGACTGTGGGTGTAGTGTGGGGTGAGGGTGGGTGGTGGGTGTTTGTGTGTGAGGTGTGTGTGTGAGAGTGTGGGGTGTGAGTGTTTGATGTGTTTGTCGGGGATTGTTGTTGTCAGTCTGAATTAATTACTGTAGAGAGTTGGGATATTGGTTTGTGAGATTGTTGGTGAGTGTGGGGATTGAGTGAGTGTCAAACGTGGGTGGTGTTAATATTGTGTTTGTTGGGAGGAGTATAGGATAGTATTTGTTTTTGATAGATACTGAGAGGGTGTATTATCAGACAGACATGATACGATTTTACTTTATACATATATATATATAGTTATAGTATATATAACATATATATATATATATATATTATTATAATATATTATTATTATATTATATATATATATATATACATACATTCATACAGACACACACACACACACACACACACCACACACACACACACACACACACACACACACACACACACACTCACCCCTACATTTTAGTATATTATATATATATAATATATATATATATATATATATTTTATATATATATTATATTATATTTATATATATATATATATACATATATATATATATATGCATATATATATAATAATTATATATATATATATAGATATATATATATATATATATATATATATACACATAAATATATATTCATATATGATATTCATATATATATTCATAGCATATAGTATATAATTACATACAGACTACTATATATATATATATATATATATATAGTTATATATATATTATATATGTATATATATATATATAATTCATAATTTAAAATAAATATAATGAAATATAAGTTTATTTTTCATGCCACATTATTTTCTTATTCATAACATATCTCAGTATGCCATATATATTAGTATTTTTTATACTCTATAATGTTAGGATCACTAGTCTAAAGTAGGATGATCGTTTAGATATATCACTTTGTAAATACCTTATATATACTTTTATACCTATGTATCACTTAATATATACTTAGGTCGCTTGAAATACATCACTTTTTTACTAAACAATAGATAGAAAGGTTCATTATTCGTACAAATATTGCCTCCCGCCGTATTGCACCATTTATAGCATGATGTCTAACGTTACACATTATTTTACAGGAATAGAGAAAAAAAAAGAAGAGAAAAAAGGGGAAAAAAAAAAAAAGAAGCGAAACAAAACAAAAGTGGCATATTTTCTCAGACATTAGTTTCGTATCTTGTAATTCTGGTAGATAAAACTATTTTTCCATGGCAGCGTTTGCCAGTTTTCCAGGATAGGCTGGAAGGGGTGACATTTATGGTTATTATGCCCATATCTTTGACTGCACGCTGCGTTTGCGCAACAATTTTCTTTGTGGATTTGCATTCAGCGAAACATCTTCTTGACTTGCGTAATTTCTTTTCAGTCTGGATATTATGCTGATGTTTATTCTTTTTCTATTGCATGATTAATGCGCTGCATTGAAAGATGGCAGGAAAATATTCGTTGATGACACAATTTAAAACGCATTACATATAAGCACACAGACACACATGCACAATCAATCAAACACACACAATACACACACTCACACACACCACACACCAGGCAAACACACAAATAGACATGCATAAATAAATAAATACACACACAACACACACACACCACACACACACACACACACACCACACACACACACAATATAATTATATATACTATATATATATATTTATATGATATTATATATATAGTATACATATATATATATATTACCATTTATACATATTATATATAGCTCACTTATATATGAGCTATATTATATATATATACTTATATGTATATGTATATTATACTGTCTATTATATATATATATATATATATATATATATATATATATGATATACATATATATAATATATATATATATATATATATTCTATATATATATATTATTATTATATATATATATATAATCTATATATATATATGTGTGTGTGTGTGTGTGTGTGTGTGTGTGTCTGTGGTGTTCTGTGTGATTATACATATCTATATCTATTCTTATCTATCTATCTATCTAATCTTTTATCCTATCTATCTATCTATCTATCTATTATCTATCTATCTATCCTATCTATATTATATTATATATATATATATATCTATATATATATATTATATATATATATATAACTGACCACATAAAAGAAAAGTTTCTCTTATTCTTCAATGTGGCAGTGTTTTTATTATTACGTTATACATAATACATACATATTATGTATAATATTATTTCATATATATAGATATATATATATATATTCTATATTAATATATATATATAGCTATATATATACATATAAGTATCTATACAAATATCGATATCTATCTATCTATCTATTATCTATATGTATCTATCTCTCTCTATATGTATATA
>NW_028234407.1:32386813-32399313 GCF_977035675.1 Penaeus japonicus | reverse complement strand
GATCGTGATCGAGAGAACCCTGGAGATCGTGATCGAGAGAACCCTGGAGATCGTGATCGAGAGAACCCTGGAGATCGTGATCGAGAGAACCCTGGAGATCGTGATCGAGAGAACCCTGGAGATCGTGATCGAGGAAACCGCCCAGGAGATCCTAATCGAGAGAACCCTGGAGATCGTGATCGAGAGAACCCTGGAGATCGTGATCGAGGAAACCGCCCAGGAGATCCTAATCGAGAGAACCCTGGAGATCGTGATCGAGGAAACCGCCCAGGAGATCCTAATCGAGAGAACCCTGGAGATCGTGATCGAGGAAACCGCCCAGGAGATCGTGATCGAGAGAACCCTGGAGATCGTGATCGAGAGAATCCTGGAGCTCGTGATGGAGAGAACCCTGGAGATCGTGATCGAGAGAACCCTGGAGATCGTGATCGAGGAAACCGCCCAGGGTTCTCTCGATCACGATCTCCAGGGTTCTCTCGATCACGATCTCCAGGGTTCTCTCGATCACGATCTCCAGGGTTCTCTCGATCACGATCTCCAGGGTTCTCTCGATCACAATCTCCAGGGTTCTCTAGATCACAATCTCCAGGGTTCTCTCGATTACGATCTCCAGGGTTCTCTCGATTACGATCTCCAGGGTTCTCTCGATCACGATCTCCAGGGTTCTCTCGATCACGATCTCCAGGGTTCTCTCGATCACGATCTCCTGGGCGGTTTCCTCGATCACGATCTCCAGGGTTCTCTCGATCACGATCTCCAGGGTTCTCTTGATCACGATCTCTAGGGGGTGTTCTCCGCGATCAGTGTGTGTGTGTATATATTATCTATCTATATATATATATATATTATATATATTCTTATATATATATATATAATCATATATATATATACATATATATGTGTATATATAAATATTTATATATATAGATATGATATATATATATTCTATATATATAAAATATATTGAATGTATGTATGTTATACTGTATATATATATATATTGATCGAGGACACAGGAATGTGATCGAGAGAACCCTGGAGATCGTGATCGAGAGAACCCTGAAGAACGTGATCGAAGAAACTGCCCAGGAGATCGTGATTGAGAGAACCCTGGAGATTGTGATCGAGGACACCGCCAAGTAAATCGAGAGAACCCTGGAGATCGTGATGGAGAGAACCCTGGAGATCGTGATCGAAGAAACCGCCCAGGATATCGTAATCGAGAGAACCCCGGAGATCTTGATCGTGGAAACCGTCCAGGAGATCCAAATCGAGAGAACCCTGGAGATCGTGATCGAGAGAACCCTGGAGATCCTAATCGAAAGAACCCTGGAGATTGTGATCAAGGAAACCCGCCCAGGAGATCGTTGGATCGAGGAGACCCTGGAGATCGTGTTTCAGAGAGAAACTGGTGATCTGTGGATCGAGGTAAACCCGGAGATCGTGTTCGAGAGAACCTGGCGATCGTGATCGAGAGGACCTGGAGGATTGTTGATCGAGAGAACCTGGAGATCGTTGATTCAAGGAAACGCTGGAGATCGTTGATCGAGGAAAAACCGCCCAGGGAGATCCTAGATCGAAACGAACCCTGGAGCTCGTGATCGAGAGAACCCTGGAAGATCGTGATCGAGAGAACTGGAGATAGTGATCGAGAGAACCCCCCTGGAGATCGTGATCGAGAGAACCCTGGAGATCGTGATCCGCGGGGAACCTGAGAGAACCTGGAGTCTGTGTCGAGAGAACCCTGGAGATCGTGATGAGTGAGAACCTGGAGATGTGATGAGGAGGAACCTGGAGATCGTGATCGAGAGAACACTGGAGACGTGATCGAGAGAACCCTGGAGATCGTTGATCGAGAGAACCTTGGAGATCGTGATCGAGAGAACCCTGGAGCTCGTGATCGAGAGAACCCTGGAGATCGTGATCGAGAGATTCCTGGAGATCGTGATCGAGAGAGAACCTGGAGATCGTGATCGAGCGAAACACTGGGGATCGTGATCGAGGAAAACGGCCCTGGAGATCCTATCGAGTGAAGGAGAACTGGGAGATCGTGATCGAAGGAAACCTGGAGATCGTGATCGAGATAACCCTGGAGATCGAGATCGAGAGACACCTGGTGTATCGTGATCGAGAGAACTTTGGAGATCGTGAATCGAGGAAACGCCAGGAGATGTGATGACTGAGAACCTGGAGATCGGACGAGAGAACTGGAGATCGTTGGATCGAGAGGACCCTGGAGATCGGATCGAGAGGACCTGAGAGCTGGAGATTCGTGATCGAGAGGACCCTGTAGATCGTGATCGGAGAACCCTGGAGCTCGTGATCGAGAGGACCCTGGAGATGTGATCGAGTGGACCCTGGAGATCGTGATCGATGAGGACCCAGGAGATCGTGATCGAGAGAACCCTGGAGATCGTATCGTGAGGATCCCTGGAGATCGTGTCGAAGTGAATCCTGGAGATCGTGTTCGATGGAGAACCCTGGAGATCGTGATGAGAGAACCTGGAGATGAGTTCGCAGGAAAACCGCAGGAGATCAAAAACGAGAGAACCTGGAGATCGTGGATCGAGAAACCCTGGAGATCGTGATCGAGAGGTCCCTGGAGATTCGTGATCGAGAGGAACCCTGGAAGTTCGTGATCGAGGAGAACCGCCCAGGAGATTCTACTAATGAAAAGAACCCTGGAGTGTAACGAGAGAACTGGAGATCGTGATGAGAGAACCTGGAGATCGTGATGAGTGACTGGAGATCGTGATCGAGAGGACCTGGAGCTCGTGATCGAGAGAACATTGGAGTCGTGCTCGAGGAGAACCCTGGAGGCTCGTGATCGAGAGAAACCCCCCCTTGGAGATCGTGATCGAGAGAAACCCCCCTGGAGATCGTTGATCGAGAAGAACCCTGGAGATCGTGATCGAGAGAGGAACTGACCCTGAGATCGTGATCGAGAGAACCCTGGAGATCGTGATCGAGAGAAACCTGGACATCGTGATCGAGTGAGACCTGGAGATCGTGTCGAGAGAACCCTGGAGATCGTGATCAGAGCACTGGAGATCGTGATCGACAGAACCCTGGATATTGATCGAGAGAACCTGGAGATCGTGATCGAGAGGAACCTGGAGATCGTGTCAAGAGAACCTGGAGATCGTGATCGAGAGGACCCTGGAGATCGTGATCGAGAGGACCCTGGAGTTCGTGTTCGAGAGGACCTGGAGATCGTGATCGAGAGGACCCCTGGAGATTCGTGTCGAGAGATAACCTGGAGATCGTGATCGGAGAGAACTGGAGATCGTGAATCGAGAGAAAGGAACCGCCCAGGAGATTCGTGATCGAAGGTAAACGCCAGGAGATCGTGATCGAGAGAAACTGGAGATCGTGTCCGAGAGAACTGGAAGATGTGATCGAGAGAACTGGAGATCGATGACGAGAGACACCCTGGAGATCGTGATCGAGGAGAACCCTGGAGATCGTGATCGAGAGAACCCTGGAGATCGTTGATTCGAGAGGGACCATGGAGAAGTGATAGAGAGGACCTGGAGATCGTGATCGAGAGAAACCTGGAGATCGTGATCGAGAGAAGAAAACTGGAAGATCGTGATCAGAGAACCTGGAGGATCGTGATCGGAGGAAGCCCTGGAGATGTGATCGAGGAAACGCCGGAGATCATAATCGAAAGAACCCTGGAGCTCGTGATCGAGGAGAACCCTGGAGATAGTGATCGAGGAAACCTGGAGATCGTGATCAGAGAACCTGGAAGGAAAATCGTGACGAGAGATCCTGGAGAATCGTGATCGAGGAAACCGCCAAGGAGATCCTAATTTCGAAAGAACATGGAGATCGTGTTCGAGAGAACCATGGGTAGATGTGATGAGAGGACCCTGGGATCGTGATCGAGAGGACCCTGGAGGATCGTGGATCGAGAGATCCATGGAGAGAGCGGATCGAGTGGACCCTGGAAGATCGTGATCGAGTGGACCATGGGATCGTGATCGAGAGAACCATGGAGTCGTGATCGAAGAGAAACCGCCCTGGAGATCGGTGATCGAGAGGAACCCTGGAGCTCGTGATCGAGAGAACCATGGAGATCGTGATCGAGAGAACCTGAGATCGTGATCGAGAGGGACCTGGAGATCGTGATCGAGAGGGACCTGGAGAGTCGTGATCGAAGAGAACCCTGGATGATGTGATCGAGGAGAACTGGATATCGGGATCGAGAGAACCTGGAGATCGTGATCGAGAGAACCTGGAGATCGTGATCGATGGAGAACTGGAGATCGTGGATCGAGAGAAGCTGGAGATACGTAGGTGAGGAGGAAACGACCCAGAGAGATCCTAATCGAAAGAACCCTGGAGATCGTGATCGAGAGAACCCAGGAGCTCTTGATCGCACGAGAAACCAGGAGATCGTGATCGAGGAAACCTGGAGTTCGTTGATCGAAGAAAACCGCCCACCAGGGGAGATCCTAATCGAGGAACCCGTAGAGATCGTGATTCGAGAGAACCTGGGATTGTGATTGAGGAGAAAAACTGGAGCTCGTGATAGAGAGACCCTTGAGATCGTGATCGAGAGAACCCTAATAAAATGTGATAATAGAAACGCAGGTGGTAGTGATCGAGAGGAACCTGGAGATCGTTGATCGAGAGAACTGGGAGATCGTGATCGAGAGAACCCTGGAGATCGTGATCGAGAGAACCCTGGAGATCGTAATCGAGAGAACCCTTGAGATCGTGATCAAGAGAACCCTGGAGATCGTAATCGAGAGAACCCTTGAGATCGTGATCGAAGAATCCGCCCAGGAGATCGTGATCGAGGACACCGCCCAGGAGGTCCTAATCGAGAGAATCCTGGAGATCGTGATCAAGGAAACCGCCCAGGAGATCCTAATCGAGAGAACCCTGGAGATCGTGATCGAGGACACAGCCCAGGAGATCCTAATCGAGAAAACCCTGGAGATCGCGATCGAGGACACCGCCAAGGAGATCCTAATCGAGAGAACCCTGGAGATCGTGATCGAGAGAACCCTGGAGATCGTGATCGAAGAAACCGCCCAGGAGATCCTAATCGAGAGAACCCTGGAGATCGTGATCGAGAGAACCCTGGAGATCGTGATCGAAGAAACCGCCCAGGAGATTCTAATCGAGAGAACCCTGGAGATCGTGATCGAGAGAACCCTGAAGATCGTGATTGAGGAAACCGCCCAGGAGATCCTAATCGAGAGACCCCTTGAGATCGTGATCGAGAGAACCCTGGAGATCGTGATCGAGGACACCGCCCAGGAGATCGTGATCGAGGAAACCGCCCAGGAGATCCTAATCGAGAGAACCCTGGAGATCGTGATCGAGGAAACCGCCCAGGAGATCCTAATCGAGAGAACCCTGGAGATCGTGATCGAGGACACCGCCAAGGAGATCCTAATCGAGAGTGCTCAGGAGATCGTGAACGAGAGAAGCCTGGGGATCGTGAACGAAAGAGAAACCGCCAGGAGATTAATCGAGAGACCTGGAGATCGTGATGAGAGATACCTGGAGATCGTGATCGAGGGGAACCGCCAGGAGATGTGATCGTGAGAACTGGAGATATCGTGATCGAAGAAATCCGCCAGGAGATCCTAATCGAGTGGTAACCAGGTGATCGTCGATCAATGAGAAAACCTGGAGATCGTGAACGAAGAAACGCCAGGAGATCCTATCGAGAGACCTGGGATCGTGATGGAAGGTTAAGAACCCTGGAGATCGTGAGCGAGAGATCCTGGAGATCGTGATCGAAAGAAACCGCCCAGGTGATCCTAATCGAGAGAACCTGGATCCTAATCGAGAGAACCCTGGAGATCGTGATCGAGAGAACCCTGGAGATCGTGATCGCAAGGAAAACGCCCAGGAGTATCTAATCGAGAGAACTGGGACCTAATCGAAGAGAACCCAGGAGATCGTGAATTAGAGACCCTGGAGATCGTGATCGAGGACACCGCCAGAGATCGTGCTCGAGAGAACCCTGAAATCGTGATTGAGGACACCGCCCAGGAAAGTCCTACATGAGAGATCCCTGGAGTCGTGAATCGAGAGAACCCTGAAGATCGTGATTGAGGAAAACGCCCAGGAGATCCTAATCGAGAGACCCTGTAGATAGTGACGAGAGACACCTGGATGATCGTTGATCGAGGGAAACCGCCCAGGAGATCCTAATCGAGAGAACTGGAGATCGTGATCGATGAGAACCCTGGAGATCGTGAATCTAGAGAACCTGGAGATCGTGATCGAGGACACCGCCAGGAATGCATCATCGAGAGAACTGGGATCGTGATCGAGGACACCGCCCCAGGAGGTCCAAAACGAGAGAAACCTGGAGATGTGATCGATGAGAACCTGGAGGATCGTGATCGGGAAACCGCCCCAGGAGATGTGTGAGGAACACGCCAGGAGGTTAATCAGACGGAACCCTGGAGTCTGATCGATGAGAAACCTGGTGCTCGTGATCGAGGAAACCGCCAGGAAGATTCCTAATCGAGAGAACCTGGAGATCGTGATGAGCAGGAGAACCCTGGAGATCGTGATCGAGGAAACCGCCCAGGAGATCCTAATCGAGAGAACCCTGGAGATCGTGATCGAGAGAACCCTGGAGATCGTGATCGAGGAAACCGCCCAGGAGATCCTAATCGAGAGAACCCTGGAGATCGTGATCAAGAGAACCCTGGAGACCGTGATCAAAGAAAGCGCCCTGGAGATCGTGATCGAGAGAACCCTGGAGATCGTGCTCGAGAGAACCCTGGAGATCGTGATCAAAGAAACCGCCCTGGAGATCTTGATCGAGAGAACCCTGGAGACCGTGATCGAAGAAACCGCCCAGGAGATCCTAATCGAGAGAACCCTGGAGATCGTGATCGAGAGAACCCTGTAGATCGTGATCAAAGAAACCGCCCAGGAGGTCGTGATCGAGAGAACCCTGGAAATTGTGATCGAGGACACCGCCCAGGAGGTCCTAATCGAGAGAACCTTGGAGATCGTGATCGAGGAAACCGCCCAGGAGGTTCCCAATCGAGAGAACCCTGGAGATCGTGATCGAGGAAACCGCCCAGGAGATCCTAATCGAGAGAACCCTGGAGATCGTGAACGAGGACACCGCCCAGGAGGTCCTAATCGAGAGAACCCTGGAGATCGTGAACGAGGACACCGCCCAGGAGGTCCTAATCGAGAGAACCCTGGAAATCTGTGATCGAGGACACCGCCCAGGAGGTTCTAATCGAGAGAACCCTGGAAATCGTGATCGAGGACACCGCCCAGGAGATCCTAATCGAGAGAACCCTGGAGATCGTGATGGTCCTTGGTAAGACCTTAAACTGCAACCGGGTAAGTAACTCAGGCTTGGGAAAGCCAGAGTTTTGGGGAGTGTACAGTCACCCCTTAACCTTACTTGCTCTCAGGTCCAACCCTGCCCAGGTTGGTAGTACCTGTTAGGGCCCCGTACCAGGGTCACGGTGAAACCATTGGCAGCAGAATGGTGGATGGTTTTCAGGAAGCCTTCTATGTATTGCCTAACACCATTTTCTCTGGTTCCTGTCATCACGCATGTCCGGGCTACATGCAACTGTTATCAGCGGCGGAATGCCTACTCCAATTAGATGGAATTCAAATAAGAAGGAACTTTGGGCCTTAGTTAGTTCTTTTCTTCGTAAGACGTCCCTGTCTACCATCCTAAGGCGTGATCTTATCATCCGGGGGGCCACGGCAGGTCGTACTCGACCCATCCGTGTTTGTATCTTTGGATGCGTACATGATCATGTGTCTCATCATCTTTTCTCAAATGCAGAGTATCTGAGTTTGAAAAGAGAGAGAGAAAAAAAAACAAAAAAAGCAAAAAAACGTAGAAAATTCAGAATTTCATTTCGTAACGGAACAAAGTAGGCCTTTGCATTTTTCCAGATATTTTAGAAGCTTAAAGTGATTGATTTATGTCTAATATAATCGGAATATTGTTCTTTATGCATTGTGTATTTCCCATTTATGTTGTGCAATATCTATTTCCACGTGTGTTAAGCTGAAAAAAAAAAAAAAAAAAACGAGTCTCCAGTTTAACTTGATATTCGCCTTGGCCGAAAGACACATTATACACGAAAGGTGTTTAATGAAAGCATACCTAATATTGAACTGATATTCACTATAAACAAATACCTAAACAATACATTTCTCTTATAGTGCATGACTATTGCACGATTCATTTTAATGTATCATTTTAAACAAAAACAAAACACTAAATTCAGACGGACGACTCTGCACGTCCCCGATTCCATATGTATTACACGTGAATTTAATATACACGTTGGAGATTGTTATTACAGCGAAAATTAATTCCATTTAAATTAATTCCTGTTGCGTTATGCACTGATTTACTTTATCCAATAAGCTCCATGAAATGAAAGATTTTGTTTCTCTCCAACGGGTCTGTTCGGCTGTTCTGTTTGGTTGTTCTGTTTTTTTTTTGTTCTGTTTGGTTGTTCTGTTTGGTTGTTCTGTTTGGTCGTTCTGTTTGGTTGTTCTGTTTTTTTTTTGTTCTGTTTGGTTGTTCTGTTTGGTTGTTCTGTTTGGTCGTTCTGTTTGGTTGTTCTGTTTAGTTGTGTTCTGCGGATAAATTTATTTAAGTATAATTATATTGGTAGTAACAATAATAATGATAATGATGATAATACCAATGATAATGGTAATAATAAAAAACATAATGATAGTGAAAATGATAATGTTGATAGTAATAAAAGTTATAATGGTATTAATAATGATGATATTGATAATAACAATAACAATAATGAACGAATGAACAACAGGTAAGTAGATTATGAATAAATTATTTAATAATAAATGATAAATGAAAAAACAAAAAATCAAATAAAAAAGCAATGCAAATCGTACATCTAGCCGAGTAAGCCAGTTTCTCTGATACGTAAAGACTTTTTCATCTCTTTTCGAAATCTCCATCTCCCTCACCCCTCCCCCCCCCCTCCCCCCTTCCTCCACAAAAAAGCTACTTTGCATGAATTATTTCGCGGCAACGAAACCTCCAGCGATAAAAGCGAAAAGTGAGAATAATTTCAGCATCTTCGCCTCGCTCCATCTGAAGGAATTTTCCTTTTCTTTGTAAGCTTTGATGAAGTCGAATTCACTTATACGGAATCATGCTGTTAATCAGGTTCTGGTAATTTGGACGATGACCATCTTGCTGGGAATGAACCGGACTTTATACCTCTTTCTTTTTTCTCTCTCTCTTTCTCTTTCTACCTCTTCCTTTTTCTCTCTCTCTTTCTGTCTCTCTTTTCTTTCTCTCTCTCTGTCTGTCTATTTGTCTCTTTTTTTTTCTCTCTCTCTCTCTGACTGACTCTCTCTCTCCCCATCTCTTTGTCTGTCTGCCTCTTTTTTTTCTCTTTTCTCTCTCTCTCTTCCTCTCTCTTTCTCTGTCTGATTGAGTATGTAGAGTCTAAACATATATAATTTCGACTAGAAAACATTTGAAAATGTTAGAAAGATCAAGAATTTGAGCTATATTCATTTGATCATATATGCATGTTCTTAATCCATGCAAAAATCTTATCAGTTAGAAATAAATAAAAATATTATTTAAAAAAGCGACAGCTCGCTGAGCCTTCCAGCTGCATCCTAGGACATTTTCTGCGTGGCGTGGCCATGTTATGTTCATGTTGTGCCAATGTTGTGCTCATGTCACAAAGGTGCTATTCTAGAACTAAAAACCGTGGTACGTCTTTGTCAGTTGCTAACCGTTCCAGGGTTATCATGTTTCAAATGAATGACATTGTCCAAACGACAAATTCATAAGAGAAACTACAGTCACAGGTAGCGCTAACAAAAGACAGTTCAAATTTGTTATGAATCAGCTGGTGTGCCTGTTCTTGTCAAAGGATTGACAACCATTTCACGAACGCGCTGTTGGTAATTTAGTCTCCGCTCCGTCAAAACAAACGGGATGAGAGGGATCGTGTGTTTATGTATAGATCTTCCTTATTTTGTGTGTGTGTATAATGTACATATATGCTTATCTTTAACATATCATATATATAGATTTGATGTATACATATTTGATATGTACTATAACTTTACGTTCCTGACTACTTCGAAACTTCGAAAGATAAGCCAAAAGGTAAACAAACTCAAATTCAGCTGAGAATCCATGTTTTCCTAAAATGGTTTGTAATCAAAGTCAAAGGCAATGATGCCTAATATAACCAATATAGATAGTAATTTCCAAACGTGAAACGCTAATATAAATCACTGGTAACAAAGATTACACTATAAATATGCATTTTGTTCGCCCGTGTAACCATCGTACCAGACCAACCCCCATGTCACGGATTTTCCCCGATTGTTCCAATACTTTCGCAGCAATTACCACGCCTTAGCCACGCTCTTGACACGAACACGTGCTTCTAAAATACCAATCGCGGCATGTTCATGTCATATACTCGGCGCGCTGGGGACTTAGAATACAGCTACTTGTGTCATCCTGAGACCATTTTTGATGGAATCGACGATCAAGGTAGAACACAAGGAGGGAATTTCAAAACGCTGGATACATACTGAACTAAGATTGCAGACTGAACTGATTGAGACTGACGTAAGACTTCCGGCTGAACTGACTGAGAGTGAACTTAGACTTCAAACTGAACTGATTGAGACTGATCTAAGGCTCCAGACTGAACTCATTAAGACTGAATTAAGACTTGTATAAAATTCTCTATTGCTTGGAGTGCTTGGGTTTTCATTGATACAGCTAGTTGTGATGGTGTTGGTGATGATGATGAGGATGATGATGAGGAGGAATATGATAAATATGATGATAATCATGAAAATATATATAATAGTACTTATATAAGTAATGACAAAAGACAATAGTGATAACAATAGCAATAATTATGAAATATCCACCTTTAAAAATGTAATGACATTAAAACCCGCAGGAACAACAACAAGAAAAAAAGTATAAACACATAAAAACGACAACAATAACTTCAACAATACAGCTCAAACTTGTAAACTGAGCAAATATACACAAAATCAAGTCATTAAAGTAGATAAAAAGTTAATAAAGGCGTTCTACATACGTTCTTCACCCGGCGTTCAGTGAACATCTAGCTATCACGTGCCTGATACTGACGTCATACTCTCCCGTGTAAACAGCTATTCAAAAAGATACTCATTGGCACGGAGAAAGGTAGAAGCAGTAAACAAAAAGAATAACAAAAGAGGGGATTGACCGGGAATTGTTGTCTTGGAAGGAAAAAATAAATAAATAAAGATAGATATATATGTGATATGTGTTAAAGATAGACATATATGCGATATGTGTTAAAGATAGACATATATGCGATATGTGTTAAAGATAGATATATATGCGATATGTATTTTAGATAATGCATTGATACGCTTAAACTACAATCCTCAAATATGAATCTTTATCCGTATGATGCAATCTACATGAAATTTAATGTGGTCGTGGTAATCTGCTTGCATGTAGTTATTTCACACACAACAAATTTCATGAAAAACTTAATGAGGTAAACGACAAAAAGACATGAGTATGCAAGCGGGTTCTCCCTCTCGTTTGCGCACACATATTCAAACAAAAACCTGCTTATGTTGAAGAAACAGAGGATGGAGGGGAGGGTGAGGGGGGGGAGGGATAGAGGGAGGAGAGAGTGGGGAGGGAGGGAGGGAGGAGAGGGAAAGGGAAAAGGAACGGAAACGGAGAAGGAGAGGGAAAGTGAGAGAGAGAAAGAGAACGATAGATAGATAGAGAGAGAGACAAGAAAGACAGACATAGAGAGAGAGAAAAAGACAGAGAGGGAGAGAAGAAAGAGAGAGAGAGACAAAAAGGCTGCTGGAATACGGCGAGGAAAACACTTTAAAACAACTAATATGCAAATTGCGCAACGAAGCCACTAGAATCCTATAATATTTTACCAAGAGACTGATATCAAGTGGCTTTAATAATGCCTTGCCTGTGCGCTTGTCTTGCTGTCTTATGCAACGTGTGCAGGCGAATGGCAGAGAAAGTGTTATGATGTAATTCGCTGTCTGAAATATATTCTGCATTTTCTTTCTGAGTGTTTTACTTATTTCATTTCTTCTTTTCCCTTTTTTCAGGTTTTTGCTTCTATAACTTTCGGTTTTGTTTTCATATTATCATGATTTTTATTATTGGTATTTTTTCGTGGTCATAATTATTACTTTCTTATCATTGTATATTAATATATTAATCTTTCTTTCTTTCTCGCTCTCTGACTCTTTCTTTTTCTTTCTCTCACTATCTCTCTCTGTCATGTATCGTTCTCTCTCTTTCACTTTCATCATCTCATTTTCTCTCTATGTATCTCTCTATCTCTTTCTCACACACGGTCTCAACCTCTCTCTCACTCTCCCTCTACTTCTCTCTCTCTCTCTGTCTCTCTCTCTCTCTCTCTCTCTCTCTCTTTTCTCATTCTCTCTCTATCCTTTCTCTCTCTCTC
>NW_028234407.1:32381223-32386713 GCF_977035675.1 Penaeus japonicus | reverse complement strand
TTACTCTCCAACATTGAAACTCTAACCTCTCCTCTTACAAAGCACTCCGCGTTGTACGGATGTCGAAGACCTACATAAATGCATGGAGAGGAAAATTGCTTTCCTCTTACTGGGTCCAGCGGTGACTCCCTAGCGCAGGGTTCCAGCTGTTCCATTTCCTGAGGCCACTGCAACTTTTCAACCGCTGCCGCTTCCTTCAAGAATGGCAGACGAATATAATCTTCTGGCCAGTGGAAATGGAGGGTGTTGACTAGTTGTTTCCGTTTAGCTTTAGCTCGGTTTTTCTTTATCTATCTTTATCTTATCTTTTTTATTTAGGGTAGATCGAAATAGATAGTCTAGTCCATGAATAAAAGAATAAGTTTTCATTTTCTATCAAATTAAAAAGGATATATGGCGCAAAAGTTTTAAATAAACAGCCACGTCAATTTACCAACTCCTGATGAGATAACCAGAATGATAAATAAAATGTATCTACATGTATAGAGTACCATATATGGTTCATAGGCTGTGAGAGTGATATTTATATATAGAGTGATAGTTTTATATTTTTATATATAAGTATGTATATATATATATATTATATACTATTATATATATATATATATATATTAATATTATATATATTAACATACATATATATATAAACATATATATATATGAATTATTATATATATATATATATCTATATATAATTTATATTATTTTATATATATATGATATATAGATTATATATATATATTATATTTTATATATATAACACCACACAGGACACACAAACACACACACACCCACACACCACACACCACACACACACACACACACACACACACCCACACACATATATATATATAATCTATTATATATATTATTTATATATTATATTATATTTATGTACATATATATATATATATATATATTGTATATATATATATATATATTATTATTATATATATATATCTTTATTGTATATGTATTATATATTTATATATTATAATATATATATAATATATTTATATATATGTACATATATATATATATATATTTATATATTAGCCACCCATATTACTATTATATAATATATGTACATATATATATATATATTATTATCTATATATATATATATATATATATATATATATATATATATATATATATATATGTGTGTGTGTGTGTGTGTGTGTGTGTGTGTGTGTGTGTGTGGTGTGTGTGGTGTGTTGTGTGTGTTGGTGTGTGTATTTATATTATATTATATATATATATATATATATATATATTATATTACATATTATGTATATATAAATATTATTTATAAATATCAAATATAATATATATATATATATATATATACTATATAAATATATATATATGTACAAGTAGTATATAATATATGTATATATATATATATATATATTATATATTTATATCTATATATATATGTATATCTATATATATATATATTATATTATATATATATATATAATATGTTATATATATGGTTGTATATATACTGTATATATATAAATAATAAATTTATATATATATTACATTATATATATATATATTTAAATATATATCTAAATATATATTATATTAAGATTATGCATATATACATACATACATATATATATATATATATATATATATATATATATATATATAATAATATTATATTATGATATATAATATATATATATATATATATATATAAGTATATTATACATATATATATGGATATATTACATAATAATATTATATATATCTATATATATATATATATAGATTTATATATATGTATTACATATATAGGTATATTTATATATATATATATATATATATATATGTTGTTATATATAGATAGTGTATATATTAAGTATATATAAATATATAATTCTATATATATACATATATAATATCTATATATATAATATTATATATATATATATTTATATTTATTATATATATATATATATATATATATCAATATATTATATATATATATATATCGATATATATATATTTAGATCTATATATATATATATATATATATATATATATACATTCACAGAACACACGTTCATGAAAACTGCATAGAAAAGTGATTCATTAGCCTAACAAATGCAAATGATTGGGAACCTAATTGCTTGCTTCGTAAAAAATAGAGGAATATTTTGAAAAGAAAGTGAAAAAAATAAATGAACGAAAGTATGCAAAAATGAATGAATTATTGAATAAATGAACGAGAAGAAATCTATAAAATGAATGGAAGAAATAAAAAAAATAGATAAAGAAAACAAGTGAATGAAGAAACAAACAAGCAAGTTACAATTAAATAATTAAACAGAGAAATAAAGAATATATTTCAAAGAGAAAATCCTAAAAAAAAAAAATAATAATAATCCTACCCCCGAACAAAGTAGTCACTGAAACATTTCGACAAGTTAAAGATAAGATAAAGATAAAGATCATTGTTTGATCACATAAAATGACAAGGTTTCATAAGATAAGAAATTAAACAAAGACAGAGCAAATGTTTGATAAGATAAACAGGCGAAACAATAAGATCAACATTTGAGAAGAGAAAGATAAGAATAATATCAAATAAAGGCTCAATACGATGAAAAAAATGATTAGACAAATATAGAACAAATATTTGATAAACCAAAACAAAAGAAAAAGAAAAAAAGACAGACTTAGGAAAAATATCCATCAAGATACAATATATAACACAAATACGAAGTAAATGTTGGCCAGTGCCGCTTTCTCCACCTGTAACTTTGAGCGTATGAAGTGCCAAGATTGAGCCAAGTTGCGAGTGCCAGTGCTCTCCGAGGAAAAAGTTTGTCTTGGGTTGAAAAAAAGAGGAAAGAAAGAAAGAGAGAAATGAAAAAAAAGAAAATACACACACAGACATTAGCGCATGAAATACAGAAATATACGTTTATTTCCCATTTTTTGTGATGGGAGGGAGGAAGGGGAGGGGGAGAGGAAGGAAAGTGAGAGGGAGAGGGAAAAGAGATGTGGAGGGGAGGGGGAGAGGGGAAAGAGAAGGGGAACGGGGGTTAGGGGGGAACGGGTGGGTGGTGGGTAGATGTGGGAGAGGGCGGTGGAGAGGAGAAAAGAGAGGGGAGGGGATGGGGGGGTGATTATTGTGGATGATCGAGCGTATGGTGGAGTTCAGAGCTCGGACAAGCGTTGTCCTGTAGGAGTGGAGTGTGGTGTATGAGGGATGTGTATGGACCGAGAAGATCCGTATTTCCTACCCATAATGAGGTATGACTCAAATGATTGCTTGTGGGCTTCATCACGGCGATCCGGATTGGGGGATGAGGGGCCTTTGGTTGTGCAGCTTGGTGGGTGAGATGCCGGGATAGGTGAAGGAAGCGTGATAGTGGGTGGTAGGAGAAGGGGCGTCGTTGATCGAGGTAGCCTTGGTTGTAATGTATCCTTGAAGGGGGACCTGAAAAGGAGAAAAAAAATAATAAACAGCAACGAAAAGGAAACATGTAAATAGGGGGTAGAAAGGGAACGTAAATTGAATAAAAAATTAATGAAAGATTGTAAGGATAAGTAATAGAAAAAGAAAAAACGAAACGATGAAAGGAAAATTAAGAAAGGAAAAAAAAGTTCAATGGTCTAAAATACATAAGATAGGAAAAAAATCGAATGGAACGAACAAAGGGAGTGAAGAAAAAAAAAATAATGAGAGAGTGGATGAAAAGAGAGAAGGGCGCGAAACTAAAGTACTAAAAGGAGATGAGAGAAGAAAATATAGATGAAAGAGACTCGCGAAAAGGAGATGAGTAGGATAAACTTAAAAGGAGGATAGAAGAAACTGACAGGAGTAAGAAGAGAAAAGGAATAAAGAAAAAAAAAATAACAAAACTGAACTTGAAAGAAGGAGAGAAGAAGGATAACCAAAAAAGGAAAAGGGAAGATAAAGATAAAGAAAATAAGAGAACAGAAATTTCGAAAGAAACAAATAGAATGAAGAATTAAGATGGATGAAAAATCAAACCGAACAGGAAAGAAGAAGAAGAAAAGAAAGAGAGAGCCCCGCTAGAAAAATTGAAACAAGAAAAATTATAAAAATCGGAAGCGAAGAAGAAGAGAAGGAAAATATCAGAAATGGAATGTATAACATAACCCCAAAGCGACAGTCGGATAGAATAGAATGCAAAAAAGGAATAAAGTCTGAGAAAAAGAAAAAAGAAGATGACGCGACATGTAAAAAAACAATAAACAAAAAAAAAAAATAAAGGTAAGAAAAAGCACCGGAAAAAACAACAGAATAGAAGAAAGTTATTAAGTAAAGTGTATAAAGAGATTAAATAAAGATAATATAATGAGGAGTAGAGAAAAGGAATGAAAAAAAGAAGACATAGGACACAAAAAACAGAGGGTGTCAAACAACGAAGGGCGAGGAAGTAACGAAGGCAGAGACGAAAGGTACAGGATGAGTAGAGATAGAATTATATAGAAAAGAATAGAAAAACAAAAAAGACATAGAAGAAAACAAGTAGGGAAAAAGAGTAATGAAGAAGAAAACGAAGAACAACTGGTAGACATAACTAAATGAACAAAAATAGAAGTGCGAAGTTAGAACAGGAAGAAAAATGAATAAAAAATAAAAAAGAGAAAAATAGTAAAAGTACAGGGAGAAATTATGAAAAGAATCTAAAGTAATAGAGGAGGATAAATGAGAGGAAGGAAAGTGAGAGGGAGAGGGAAAAGAGAAGTGGAGGGGAGGGGGAGAGGGGAAAGAGAAGGGGAAGGGGGAGGGGGAGAGGAGAAAGAGAAGGGGAGGGGAGGGGGAGAGGAAGGAAAGTGAGAGGGAGAGGGAAAAGAGAAGTGGAGGGGAGGGGGAGAGGGAAAAGAGGAGTGGAGGGGAGGGGGAGAGGGGAAAGAGAAGGGGAAGGGGGAGGGGGAGAGGGGAAAGAGAAGGGGAAGGGGGAGGGGGAGAGGAGAAAGAGAAGGGGAGAGGAGGGGGAGGGGGGGAATGGAAGGGGAGAGGAGGGGGAGGGGGGAAATGGAAGGGGAGGGGGAGAGGGGGAAAGGGAAGAGAAGGGGATGGGAGGGGGAGGGGCAAAGAGAAGTGGAGGGAAGGGGAAGGGAGGGGGAGGGGGAGAGGTAAGTGGAGGGGAGGGGAGGGGGGTTTCTTATAATAGTCTACCCCATTCGTCTGTCTAAGATACTGTTAGGCAAACGGGCTAACTGGTACCTAGATTGATAGGTAAATTGATTTCGATAGATATTCAAGTAGACAGATAGAGAGATAGACAGATACAGAATTTAGCAAATGGATGAACGGATAGACAGGTAGACTGCTATTCGGATAGATATACAGATAGACAAATTGATGAGGGTAAAAGTGATAGAGAGAGGGGGAGAGGGAAAGAGAGAGATATATAGAGAAATATAGAGAAAGAGAGAAAGAGAAAGAGAAAGAGAGAGAGAGAGAGAGAGAGAGAGAGAGAGAGAGAGAGAGAG
>NW_028234407.1:32358723-32373723 GCF_977035675.1 Penaeus japonicus | reverse complement strand
TACTAACTCAACACATAAAAATATCTAACACTTCCACACATCACAGACACCACATGTATAAACATAACACAGAAACAAACACTAAACAAACACCCAGACACACATTCACCTAACCCCCAATCTCACTCACCAAACCAAAATAAAACCCTCCTCAACTACCACTCATCAAAATCCATAAACTAAAAGAATTACTACTATAAACACCACACCCGAGCCACACCTACTCCAACATCCATCACACAACTATAACACCAATACCCATCCCCTCCCTCAGAGAGCCACTCCTACAAACTGCTACTCCCCAAAAATGTACCACTCCCATATTCACTCTAGTATATTCAACCCACCACCCTAATCTACTATCTCTGACTTTGTGTCCCCCTACCATCACCAATCCAACATGATAGAGACCTCTAAATCAGACTGCAACCCCTCCCCACTCACCAAACTCACCTGCCACTCCTACCGTCACCACATGTCCCCAACTAACGTGAACCACTAAAAACTACGATTAATCCTCTCTACGTTCCCCCTACCATATCTCCATGATACACACGTGTACAATTCTCCAAAGACTCATTTGTATACACTCAACTCAATCAACAAAAAATACACTTAATCCTCAGTACTACTCCACAACCCACACAGTCAACTACCGTACCACTTCCACTGAACAACCTTACCATCTCTGTCCCCATCAAACACACTCCTCCCTCCTCTCCCACCTACACTCCTACTCATCCTCCGCACTATGAACATCATTCACAAATACACACTTCCAACACAAAAAATAAAAAACTACACTCCCCTACCTACAATACCAACACATAACCCTCCCCAGTACTCCCCTAAACAACCACCTCACACAGACCTACCTCCTCTCCTATCCCACACCACAACATACAAACCTAAAACACACTATCACTTGCCTCATCCCTCCCCCCTCCCTCCCCAACCCCCCTACAACCCTAACTACCACCCTCCTCCCCTCACACATCTACCACAAACCTCTCCCCATCATCACCTCCCAAATCCTTCCCACATACACCACTCTCAGACCAACCCCTCCCCTGATACTAATCACCTCACAACATAAGACACCCCTATAGACTCTCAAACCACAACCCCATCACATCTACTCCCACAAATATATACCACCTCTGCCCAGATCACACGAGATGCACTCTGAGAGTATCTAGTTCTGAGTGAATATCCGCAATAGTCCACTCGCCTTATGTATGACTCACCCCTAACGCTCGCCCATCATCATCATATCCCATATATTTTTAATATCCTATACGCACTGAACGTGATCTCATATGTCACATACCTACATCCACATCCACTACCCCACATCCTTCACCACAACACAATCGATCTCATCAGTCGCAACTACACCCATCCTCCCAACCATCCCCAACCCATTCCCCGAACAAATACCAACCTACCCCACTCACTCCCACACTCACACTCTCCCCCATCCACACCACCCCACACACCTACTCACCCTACCCCTACTACCCCACATCCCCACCCACCTCACTACCCCATCCCCTCAAACTCCCCACAACCTCCCCACTCAACATCCATCTGTTCACATACAACCACCAAACTCTATAACTGTCTACATCATAAATCCCACCATCCCCCTCCAACCAATACTCTCAACTCACTCCTGTAGACAACTCAAACCCAACATCACATCACACACTCCAGTAACACAACCTCCACTCCATACACCAACAAAACTCCCTCACTCACCCTATAGATAAACCTCTCACGAACAGAATCACAACACCACTTATACACACACAGTCTCGACATCTCATGAACTCACCCTCCTCACACTACCCACACCAATCTCAACACTACCCATCCACAATCACACCTAACACACACAAACCACATTCCTCTACAACATCCATCCACCCAAAGCTCCACTACCCTACACACCCCTCCCCTCTCACACTCAAACCGACAACATTAAATCTATAGAATCAAACACCCCACATCTAGACTATCATTGTAAATATACTCCCCATTGAGCTCGTGCCATCATACTATCATACCCCAGTGACACATAAACACGAACTAGCCATAACACTCTACACTATGAACTCACCCCACCACTGCAACTACTACCAGTCATCACTAACTCTCATTGACCGACCTACTTCTACACCCCCCCTACATCCCACAAGAACATTGCCTCACAACATACCGATGTGCCTATTCCCCCCCCAGCTCCAAAATAATTTAAATGAATCATACATATTTTAACGTAAGCACTCATAGCAATATATATGATAGCCAAATCACACTACCAGATACACACATCCGCCCATACTATACTCTACACTACTCACATACTCAAACGTCTCCGATTAATCCATGATTACTCTCCAACTCGCAAAGTGACCCGCTACGTGCAAGTGCCCAGACATAACTACCTCACCTACCAACCAGACTATACCTAATCCCCACTCTCACCATATCACGCTAACTCACTCTCCATCGCCTCAATCCATCCCACTTGTCCACACCACACCCATCACTATGCACATCACCCTACTCATCACACCCCATAATAACTCCATGTCACACCCGCACACCTCAAATACAACAGTCACTCTCCACTACTCATAACGTAGGTCCGAACACTGCACCTAATCCCCAATCTCATTGTGCACACAGCACCTGTAACTACTCGTCGCCAATATCGAGTAAACTATCCATCAACCATCCTCCGCAGTGAACTATCCACTCTTCCAATCCACCGTACTCAACCACACTCTTCAACACCTCTCTCGCACTTCGTCCCCACCACGATCACCACGCGCACCCACTCTCCAAGCTCAGACTGTACCGCCCAGTCAATGCCCCTCATGTACCCGATCTACCAACTCTATCCCCGTCTACCCTCTATATAGTCATCGTATATCGCTGCACATCCTATGTCATACAGTACATCACCCACCATATCACACAAACTACCCACAAGCTCCCTACGCCCACTAACCTACCATTAACCTCACCCTACATACACACCTAACCCATGCACACACATCACCTCTTCAATATACAACCAAATAGATCACCATCACCATAAGTCTCCATCGCTGAACCATAGACATTACCCTCCCCCTTCCCCCCACAACCTCCCCCATTCCCCACTCGTGTTATACATCACTATCCAAACAGTCACTATTGTCACACCCTACGCCCACCAACACTACATATACCTCCACTAATTCACATTACACCCCACTAAGTACCTCACTCTCATAATCAATACCTCAACACCCATTAATCTAGCTGTCCACAGTCCCCACATAAATATGACATCCAAACAAATCATGCTACAACACACAGCACTAAAAACTTAACCCAAGTCCCACTCCTCGTATATCAATCCCACACACGACGCATACCTACCTACCTCCAACCCCACTCCTAGGATGATAAACCACACTCCCTCACCTCTACACATACATAATCTTGATCTCCAGACTTCCCATCATACCTCCATCCTATCTGCCTACACAACCACTCTAGTAATACAACACCAGTCAACCAAGACTATCTATCCTCCTAATCTATAATTAATGACCTTTAACCAGTTATTATAGAGTGACGAGATTCCGAACACGTATTAGCTTAAGAGACTTCTACAGTCTTGCAGATCACTATGCCCAGCGACTCAGATCACTACAGAACACACCTTACTACATACACACCACACCACTCATCCTAAGTAACTAAAATAACCAACCATAATAATATATATAATATATACGATCTACTATACAAAGAAAAGACCACGAATCTCCTATTCTACAAAGATACATTATAAATATATATATGCATGCATATATATATGTATATCTATATTATATATTATATATATAAATTTATATATATATATATATATATATATACTATATATCTATATATCAACATCATGGAATACATCGGCTCGCGCTGAAGCCCACTCCCACTTACCTCTACGTCTCGCATAACGCACGTTACCCGTCCACCCTCTATCACATGATCAATCAGCACATCCCTCGCCCCCATAATCCATACATCACGTCCCCCACCGCACCAGACTAATGTATTACTTATGATACTCTCTTCTTCTTAATATCTCTTGTAATTGTCATGACTCTTCTACGTCTCCTACACCTGCAACTATCATACAGCACACACATAGCTCACCGAGCCTCGCCAATACACGCACAGCCGATCACTACACCATCACCAGAGCAATACACAAATGACTAAAACGCCAGACTATAAATAAATCTATATCCTCATCCGACCATCCTGATACGCTGTACTGCTCTGTACACACACTCCTTCTCTACCCCACGTTCCGTGGTAGCCTGCGTACCAGTGTCGCCACCACTCCCACTCGCTCAATCATACGCAAGAAGCTTCGGCTTCACCGTCCATCCCAATACCCCGCCTAATTCGATCTCTCGAAAGATATATCCCAATCAACCAGATAGTTAACTAATCTACTAACGAAGCAAAACTACACATTACCATGCCACTCCTTACTACAGTTGTCTCATCAAAGCTCAACAACCCCCCGACGTACCCGTCCTGACCGCTACACACAAGCCACACTCCGACCAAACTGACTCCAAATAAGCAACTATACAACGCACACGAACACAGCAGCACACAACACTTTCTCACTAAAACAATGGACACACCCACAAAAACAAAAGAATTCGCCCCCCCGTCAAAAACCCCCACACAGCAGGACACACGAAAGCAAAACACTGACAGACTGTTCTACTAACCGCAGCCAGCATCAAAGAGATACATCCTACATAATACAATACATACACACTAAGAACACAAAACCCCCCCCCCCGGCAAGTCAGAGAACCTACGCCGCAGACATCGAAACACTACTATAGATATAACACAAGACAACTTTGGCACCGCACCTGCGAAGTACGCTGCTTTGAAGATTGGAACATACAACCAAAAACAAAACATAAATTCATCACCAAAAACAACCACATCCCAAAAAAAAAAAAAACAAGCGAAAAAAAACCCAGAAAAAAAAAGGACAAAAGAACGCACAACTCCGAAACACCGATCCCCCCCCCCCCCACCCCCCCACCACCACCAAACCCCTCACACAAAACACACACCCGAAACAGAACACACCACAACAAGCCACCCAACCACAAAAAAAAACCGCCAACGAAAACCCCGCCCGCCCCCTGGCGCATCGCGCAGAAGACCCCCCGGGAGAGGAAGGAGAGAGGGTGGGGGGAGGAGGAGGAAGAGAGAAAAGAGGAGGATAGGAAGAAAAGGGGGGGGGAGGAGTAAGAAGGAAGAAATGGGAAAGCAGAGAAGATAAGAGGAGAAAGAGATAGAGAGAGAGAGGGTGGGGGAGAAGAGAAGAGAAAAACAGAGATAACAGGGGAGATAGAGAGAGAGGGGGTGGGGAAAAGAGAAGAGATGAGCAGAGAAAATAAGAAAAGAGAGATAGAGAAGACAAGAAAAGAAAGAGATATATAGGGAGAGGGTGGGGAAAAGAGAAGAGATGAGCAGAGAAGATAAGAAGAGAGAGAGAGAAAGAGAAAGAGAGAAAGAGAGAGAGAGAGAGAAAGAGAAAATTAATAAATGATTTAGATATTATAAATCTATACTTCGATACTCGTTGTTATTGAATATCTTAACACAGGGAATATATTACAAAAGTAATGTTTTGAATAATTGCTGTTTAACATTTTCATCAGTCTTATCAATATATATCATACAGATTGTGTATTTCATTATTCGATTGTCTGATTTTAAAACCATTACGGTATTTAATTTATATGTAACAAAAGAGAAATGAAAAGAAACAAAAGCACAAACAAGAACAGAGCTAATACGTAAAAAGAAGAAAAGAGAAAATAAATGTATAATGATCTAATCTCTCTCTCACTCACTCACTCACTCTCTCTCTCTACACCTACACCTAATGTATGTTTATACATATATGTATATACATAGCATACACACACACACACACATATATATATATATATATATATATATATATATATATATATATATATGTGGATACTGTATATATATATATATATATATATATATATATATATATATATACATATGTATATATGTATACATATCTATGTATATATGTATGATATGTATGACATTCATATGTATATACATATATGCATATACATAGCCCTTGAGCTAACACCTGAGGGCGGCAGAGGTTCGACTCCGAGTCAGGGAAGCCTGTTATGATACATCTATTTCAGGGCTACATTGCATTATTCCATCTCAAATACATATGTGTGTGTGTATTTGCGAACATGTGTTTATATTTGTGTGTTTACTTTTAAGAATTAAAACAACTACATTGATTTCCTTATCTTAATGAGCGACACTCTAATGAATACTCATGAAGAGAACCAAGACATAGTGTCAGTATCTCTCATCTATTTAGAATGTACATTTCCAATTATGACTTAGCAACTATTTTTTTCAGATGGCCAGCATTATGCACACTATAATTATGCCGTTCCACAGCATAATTCAATGCCGGTAATAAGGTGTCGAAAGAGATTTTCCTGTGAACTTTGACCTAAGATTTAATGTCTCACGTATTCTGGAACAAAGTACCACTACTTTTGGAACTATCATTTCATCTGGGACTAACTACTATTTCATCTGGGACTAATTACTATTTCATCTGGGACTAACTACTATTTCATCTGGAACTACTATTAATTCTGGGACTAACTACCGTTACTTCTGGGACTAATTACTATTTCATCTGGGACTAACTACTATTTCATCTGGAACTACTATTAATTCTGGGACTAACTACCGTTACTTCTGGGACTAATTACTATTTCATCTGGGACTAACTACTATTTCATCTGGAACTACTATTAATTCTGGGACTAACTACCGTTACTTCTGGGACTAATTACTATTTCATCTGGGACTAACTACTATTTCATCTGGAACTACTATTAATTCTGGGACTAACTACCGTTACTTCTGGGACTAATTACTATTACTTATGGGACTAACTAATATTACTTCTGGGACTAATTACCATTACTCCTGGGATTAACTACCATTAATTCTTGAACTGATTACCACTACTTGTAGAACTAACTACCATTACTTTTGGAATTAACTACCATTAATTCTGTAACCAACTACCTGAGCCTGACGACTATGAAAACAATAACATTATCTAATTACAATAGATGGCCTAAGAATGTTATTCTTTATCCAAACACGAACCAAAAAGCACATAAGAGAAATTGCAAAACAGACACAAACAGTTGCACATGATGATTTCTTTGTGATGTGCAATGAAGTGATGCATATAGTGAGTTACGTGTGCAGGATGTGGCACGAGTTTTATCTACCTGTTTAATAAGTTGTTTATCTTATTAAAGAAATATATGTTTTACAAATTGATTTTGGAGAGAAATGACATTTAATTGTCATTGGAGCACTTCTTAGGGAAGTGACTCGTTGTGCTGTTGCTACTTTAGAAGAAAAATCACCATCTCAAAGTTGAAGATATCGTTCATACGGTAGATCGAAATACCAGTAATTAACACTAGTCTAAATAAAATGCCATGGTAACAAAAAAAAAAAAAAAAGAAAAAGAAAGAAAAAAACAAACAAACAAAAAAAAACCTGATTATTATGGTGTTCATTATGGGAACTTTCTCATTTCTCAATTAAGTATCCGTTTGGTATGACATGCATTGATACCTTCAATCTACATTCTAATTATAAACCCATATATTTGGTGACGTTCTAAAACATTTAAGCCAAGAGCATCATTAAAGCGCCCATCAGTGAGAGCACAGAATTGAGTCATGCACAAGAAATCAGGCAGTTCAATAACAGAATCCGTTTTCCGGAAGGTAACTCATGGCGAATTCTTTGCTACAGATGTCCTTGGTCAATATATTAAACAATGTAGCTATTAGCATGCATAAATAGTCGAAGGATGATAACGATAGGGATCAATAAAGAATGAAAGTTTATTGGTAATAAAAAAAAAATAGTATCCTTATTACAATACAAATAGCTTGTTTTGGTTATTGTTTGTTGGTTGGTTAAATTTTTCTTCTCTTACTGTAATAACAATTCGTATTCTGCAACAATATTGTATTTCTACTCTGGTCACCAATAAAGAATATCTCTCTCATGTCAATTTCGTATTCTAAGACATTCATTAAAGACGTCCTTCATGGTGCAAATCATTCTCTAAATTAAGCAGCAACGTCATCGAAGGAAAACAGCTCTTCAATTTCCCACCTTGGTAATTAGTGTTTCCCTCGCCACTCACTTTGATGAATTCTGCATGTAATGTTTTCGAAATTGATATGTAAAAATAATCTGTTTTGGGGATATTTTCTTATTGACATAGTATACTGTCATAATCTATATATATGAATATATATATATATATATATATATATATATATATATATATATATATATATATACACATTATATATATACACATACATACACACATGCATATATATATATATATAAATATTATATATATATATATATAATATTAAGTATATTATAAATATATAAATACATATATATATATATATATATATATATATATATATACATATACATATGTGTGTGTGTGTTTGTGTGCTTGTCGATATACATATATATAAACATGTTTTATATATATATATATATATATATATATATATATATATATACACACATATGTGTGTGTGTGTGTGTATGTGTGTGTGTGTATCTGTGAGTCATAAGTATCGGATGAAGAAAAGAGGACGAAAATAAGTATACTGGAGACTCATCTTGCATTCTCCTAAATCTTTCTAAAACACATTCGTTCTTTAGTGCTACTCCTTCTCCTTTATTCATCGCTTAATTTCATCAGGCTCTGGCAACTATAATAACCTCGTCTGGCTCAGCAAATACTCAACTGATCTCTACATGGTAATATTACACACGTGCCCACATATGCAACAAGCCTCAACGAAGGAGAACGAAACACACGTATCTCACATAAAAGCTTCACTGTTCTTCGCGAAGCTCCGAAACACAAGATACGAAGCAACGACCTCAACAACTTAAAAAAAAAACTTCGCACAAGGAGAGGAAGTGACGTGGTTTCGAGTCAGAAAATAAACAAGACATTGTACTCCCTACTTAAGCATTAAGCACATCACGTCTGTAGTAGCGAGTGCGTGTCCGCGTGAGAGAACCCTGTGTTTATAATGAAAGACGAGGAACCTACGATTCTGGCGGCGGTTGCTTCGCTTGCTTCGAGTTCCATCAACAATCCCCGATCTTGTGCAATTGATTTCTTCCAGTCTAGCGGCGGCGTCAGACACGCGCGGAGATTGAGGCAGCGAATAGAGGATTACAGACAAACGCTCAAGCTGTTGAGGAACAGGGCGTCGACAGAGAGTATTACATAATGGGGAGGGGGGGGGGGGTTGTGAAGCAGACTGTGGAAGGGAACGACGAGGTATTACTGCATATTGCTGTAGATATTACCTTCCTTCACCATATTAGATGAAGATCCATGTGTAGACTGGTAGTGCGAGAATTACAGATATATTATCTTTCCCGAGTTCTGTATGTTTCTTAATTATTTACTGATAAGGAACATGATTCAGTGAATATAGCCTCTGGAGGTTGGGGTTTAAGTGGTCTGAATGGATATTTCACTTGGTAGGCCTAGCGAAACTTCAGCGCTAAGTATTTCCAAAATTGTTGTATAATTTTGCCTGTGCAAATGTAGTAGTTGTATAATTAGTATCTATTCGTTATGCATTACATAAGATATCTCTTCTGCTTTACATAAAATTTCAGACATGAGTAACCTTTTTTTATAATAAATATACAAAACTATCGGTCTAAATAGTGAAAAAAATATATATTTGTAGAATATAAGGTTTTAATTAATACCAAAAGCATCTGACAAGCTGCCAAGATATGCACTTACTTCTACATCTATTCTCAAATTACACAACCACTGTCGATTATATAACCTTAATATAAGAAAAAAAAAAAAAAAAAAAACAAGACCCGTGAACATCAATGAAGTTTATTAAAACGTTATGCTCGCGTCGCACGAGGCATTCACCAAAGACATGCCAAAGTGCCGTGCCATGAGCTCATAAGAACACATCCTAAACCCAGAGAAGAACGAGAACTTTCCCGTCCCTCCCCGAAGCACAAAACGCCATCTAGTGGAATTTTCTGCAATGAACGTCCCGACGACCGCTGCTTTTGAGCTTCCGACACGAGATCAGAGTCGGAGAAAATTCCGCAGCCTTTGAGTCTCGGCAATAGAGAACGAGGGATATGTAATGACATCGGGACATGCCAGACACCGCTTGCAACTCCGATTCCGAATATTATAATCATCGGAGGAAAGAAGAGAGAGTCAGGAAACGGACATTCTCTCTGTTGAAACCTCTTACGGACCCTCGTTCACACACACACACAGGATACGACTTCGACCCTCGTCTACAACCCTTAAGTGTTGTGAAATGTCCCCTTGATTAGGTGGGGCAATTACCACGATATCTCATTATGATGTAAGTCGTCAGCAGTAAGGACTAGTCATTAAACTCGGGTGTGCTCTTAAGGCGAACGATCAAAAATACTTCCTCCGATTCGTTTTCCCTTTCAATTGTGAATGTAAAGACGATGGAGGGTGTATGTACGCTCATTAAAGAATTTATGCATACAATACACGTTCGCTATAAGGCCGTTGCGGTAGACACAATCCCCTTTAATTAATCCGGTTTCAGACTATGGAGAGCCAGACTCCATAACGTAACATCTGGCTTGCATTAGTAATTCAAATTGTGTTATATGCTAACGAAGAGTGGAGGGAGAGCAGACGAAACGCGAATAATAACAATAATGATAATCTTATGGTAATAGGTAGAACGATGAATAATATAAAATAAGAGAAATAGAGGAACAGATGAATGACACGATGAATAGGAGACTATGAAGAATAAACAAATGAATTGATAATAATATACAATAATATAAAAACCAAAGGCTAAAAGAACGAACTGAGACAATAATAATAATAAAATAGAGAAAAACGATAAAGAAGAAAAATGAATAAGGAACAAAGAGAGAAAGAAGAAAACAACAGACAGAAAAAATATATAACTAGATAATAAACACAAGAAAAAAAGAAGAAAAGACGAAAATGAACATCGTAATAAATTCCTCAAGCCAAAATAACATCCTAAGAATCACATCTCTCTCTCTTTCTCCTCTCTCTCTCTCCCCCCCTCTCTCTCTCTCTCCTTCTCTCTCTCTCTCTCTCTCTCTCTCTCTCTCTCTCCCTCCCTCTCTCTCTCTCTCTCTCTCTCCCTCCCTCTCTCTCTCTCTCTCTCTCTCTCTCTCTCTCTCTCTTCTCTCTCTATCCAAACGAAGGATAAGTCACTCCCCCGCTGAAAAGTAATCTTCTCTCGGATAAACTGGATACTCTATGGCTTACCGAAGGAAGTTTGTTTCCCTCCAGAGATATTGGTGTCTCTCCGGCGACTGGCTGTTTCGATTCGATTAATTGATTGACTACTCCCTCCCCCTCCCTCTCCTCCTCCCTTTTACCCTTCCCCCTCCTCCCTTCTCAATCCCCCTCCTCCCTTTTACCCTTCCCCCTCCTCCTCCTTCTCCCTTCCCCCCTCCCCCTCCTCCTCCCTTCCTTCTTCCTCCTCCCTTTTACCCTCCTCCTCCTCCCCTCTCCCTCCTCCCTTTTACCCCTCCTCCTCCTCCTCCCTTCCCCTCCCCCTCCTCCTCCTCCTCCCTTCCCCTTCCCTTCCCCCCCCTCTCCCCCACACACCCTTCTTCATCTGCTTGTAGGGTTTGAAAAGGAGAAAAAATGGGGGGAGGGAGGGAGAGAGAGGGGAGGGGGGAGGGGAACGAAAAGGGAGAGGAGAGAGAGCCAAAAAGGACTAGCATACACACATCACCAAGGAGCAATTTGTTCCTTTTTTTTGGATTTTATAGTGCCTCGTTAAGTTATGGCATCCATTTTTTCTCCCCTCCCCCCTTCCCCTTTGACTGACTTATGTCGCACTCTCCCCATTCATCCGCACCCCCCATACCCCCACCCCCTCTCTAAACCCTACTGCTCTTACCCCAGTTCTCCCGCTACTCCCTCCCCCACCTCCTCCCTTCCGTCCTACACCCAACCCCATGCACCCCCCCCCACCCGTAACTTATTTGACCCCCGTTCCCAAAGCCTCGTGTTATTCACTCTTCCTCCCCCCCTCCCCGCCACCTAACCCCACCACCACCCCCACCCCCACCCCAGTACCTTCCCCCTTTGGGAACTATTCCTCTCTTACCCTCCCTTTTATTCCCTCTGACGTCTACTCCTATACCCACCCCCTTACCTTTCCTCCCCCTCCAACACCCCTTTCGTTCTCTCCCTCAAACCCCTTTCATACCTCCCTTCCTACCTCCCCCTCTACCCCTCTCTTTTCCTCCCTCCAACCCCCTCCCCTACATCCTTCACCCCTTCCACCCACCTCCCTAACACCTATTCCTTTCTCCCCCACCACCTCCCTTTCTCCCACACCACCTCCTCCCCTTCCACCTTCCCTCCCCTACACTCCTAACTTACAATCGTGACTTATTCCCACTAACGCACGCTCTCACGCACGCACGCACGCACCCTTTATAATTCCCCTTGGATCTAACTGTGTGTGTATCGCTCCCTGATGAGATATGAAAGACTTTATGACTTTTTTTTTCTTTTTCTTCTTTTTCTTCTCTTCTTCGTTGTCTTCTCCTTCTTTATCTCCTTCTTCTTCTCCTCCTGCTCTCCTTCTTCTTCTCCTGCTCCTTCTTTTTTCCCTCCTGCTCCCCTTTTTCCTCTTCCTCCTTCCCTTTCCCCTCTTCCTCCTCCTCTTTCCCCTCTTCCTTCTCCCTCTCCATTTTCTTCTCCCCATCCTTCTATTCCTCTACCTTCTCTCTCGTTCTCCCCTTCCCCCTTTCTCCTCCTTCTACTTTATCCAGTTCGTATTTTTATTTTCCATTCCTCATGAGTCGGGTTGTCATGAGCGCAACCACTCACCGCGTGACTGACAGATCGAAGTTCCTTTTGTCTCATTGTCTCATTAGGGAGAGAGGATTAGATCTTTTTCTTTTATTTATTCATCATTATTGTTATTTTACTCATACGCACTCACTCACTCATACACTCACTCAGTTACTCATTCATTCACACACACACACACTTTTACTCATACACACTCACTCACTCACACACACACACACACACACACACAAACACACACACACACACACACAATCAAACAAACACACACGCACACACACGATCATATTTTTTCATTAATATATTTATTTATTTCTTGACTTTTTTTATTGGCTTTACGATTTAGTATTGTTGTTCTTATTGTTAACTATTATCATCATCATCATTATAGTTATCATTGCCATCGTTCTTAATATCACTTTAACCATTATTAATGTTATCATTATTACTATTAAAATTATATACATCATAGTTGTTGTTATTATCATTATGATTATCTTTATCACCGTTCTTAATATCACTTTAACCATCATTCACTCATTATTACTATTATAATCATATATATCATTGTTGTTGTTATTATCAGTATGAAGATGGTCATCATGAGTGATATCCTCTCATATCATATTTTCGTATCTTCGTATATACAGTCGGTATATTAAAAGCTCACCAGCATGTGAGTGTAAATCTTGAGATATTAATTCTGCTACGGATTTGCATCTCATTTTTCCCTTAATCGGTTTCTTCATCTTGCTCTACCCTAGTTTTTTTTTTCATCTTCTCTCTCTCTCTCTCTCTCTCTCTCTCTCTCTCTCTCTCTCTCTCTCTTTCTCTCTCTCTCTCTCTCTCTCTCTCTCTCTCTCTGTCTCTCTCTCTCTCTCTCTCTCTCTCTCTCTCTCTCTCTTTCTTTCTCTCTCTCTCTTTCGTTCTCTTTTATTCATTTTCTTCCCTTATATTCTGTCTGTTTGTTTGTTTGTTTTGTCTATTTTGTCTTTCTCTCTCTCTCTCTATCGTTCTCTTTCCTTTCTTTTCTTCTCTTATATCCTGTCTGTCTGTTTGTTTGTTTTTGTCTATTTTGTCTTTTTCTCTCTCTTTCGTTCTCTTTCATTCATTTTCTTCTCTTATATCCTGTCTGTCTGTTTGTTTGTTTTGTCTATTTTGTCTTTCTCTCTCTCTCTATCGTTCTCTTTCATTAATTTTCTTCCCTTATATCCTGTCTGTTTGTTTGTTTGTTTTGTCTATTTTGTCTTTATCTCTCTCTTTCGTTCTCTTTCCTTTCTTTTCTTCTCTTATATCCTGTATGTTTGTTTGTTTGTTTTGTCTATTTTGTCTTTCTCTCTCTCGTTCTCTTTCGTTTATTTTCTTCCCTTATATCCTGTCTGTCTGTTTGTTTGTTTTGTCTATTTTGTCTTTCTCTCTCTCTCTATCGTTCTCTTTCATTAATTTTCTTCCCTTATATCCTGTCTGTTTGTTTGTTTGTTTTGTCTATTTTGTCTTTATCTCTCTCTTTCGTTCTCTTTCCTTTCTTTTCTTCTCTTATATCCTGTATGTTTGTTTGTTTGTTTTGTCTATTATATCCTGTCTGTTTGCCCCGCACCCACACACCCCCCCCCCCCCCCCCCCCAACCCCCCCCCCCCCCCCCCCCCCCCCCCCCCCCCCCCCCCCCCCCCCCCCCCCCCCCCCCCCCCCCCCCCCCCCCATCCCCCCCCCCCCCCCCCCCCCCCCCCCCCCCCCCCCCCCCCCCCCCCCCCCCCCCCCCCCCCCCCCCCCCCCCCCCCCCCCCCCCCCCCCCCCCCCCCCCCCACCATTCTTTGTTTGTTTTGTCTATTTTGTCTTTCTCTCTCTCGTTCTCTTTCGTTTATTTTCTTCCCTTATATCCTGT
>NW_028234407.1:32336223-32351223 GCF_977035675.1 Penaeus japonicus | reverse complement strand
GCATTACAGGTGTGCCTTGAATATAATCATATGCATTACAGGTGTGCCTTGAGTATAATTATGTGCATTACAGGTGTGCCTAGAGTATAATCATATGCATTACAGATGTGCTTCGAGTATAAACATGTGCATTACAGGTGTGTCTTGAATATAATCATGTGCATTACAGGTGTGCCTTGAGTATAATTATGTGCATTACAGGTGTGCCTAAAATATAATCATATGCATTACAGGTGTACTTTGAGTATAATCATGTGCATTACAGCTGTGCCTTGAGTATAATCATATGCATTACAGGTGTACTTTGAGTATAATCATGTGCATTGCAGGTGTGCCTTGAGTATAATCATGTGCATTACAGGTGTGCTTTGAGTATAATCATGTGCATTACAGGTGTGCCTTGAGTATAATCATGTGCATTACAGGTGTGCCTTGAGTAAAATCATGTGCATTACAGGTGTGCCTTGAGTATAATCATGTGCATTACAGGTGTGCTTTGAGTATAATCATGTGCATTACAGGTGTGCTTTGAGTATAATCATGTGCATTACAGGTGTGCCTTGAGTATAATCATGTGCATTACAGGTGTGCTTTGAGTATAATCATGTGCATTACAGGTGTGCTTTGAGTATAATCATGTGCATTACAGGTGTGCCTTGAGTATAATCATGTGCATTACAGGTGTGCTTTGAGTATAATCATGTGCATTACAGGTGTGCCTTGAGTATAATCATGTGCATTACAGGTGTGCCTTGAGTAAAATCATGTGCATTACAGGTGTGCCTTGAGTAAAATCATGTGCATTACAGGTGTGCCTTGAGTATAATCATGTGCATTACAGGTGTGCCTTGAGTATAATCATGTGCATTACAGGTGTGCCTTGAGTATAATCATGTGCATTACAGGTGTGCCTTGAGTATAATCATGTGCATTACAGGTGTGCCTTGAGTAAAATCATGTGCATTACAGGTGTGCTTTGAGTATAATCATTTGCATTACAGGTGTGCCTTGAGTAAAATCATGTGCATTACAGGTGTACTTTGAATATAATTATTTTCTCCCACTTCCTTCTTTTCTTATACTCGTCTTCCTTTTCCCTCTCCCGTTCCTCCACCTCCTTTTCCCCTCCTCTTTCTCATCCCCCTCGTCTCCTATCTTGCATCCTTTTATCTTTCCCTCTTCCTCTTCTTCCTCCACCCCTTCCTCTTCTTCTCCTTCACCTTCCTCTCGTCAGCGGCAGCATCACCCGTGGACACAATTGACAGGTGACGTCACGACTGTCATACTTGTCATCCCGACGCTCTCACCACGACGTCGGTCTCGCCTATCCCTGTCGGTCCCCTGTTTCCCTGTCGGTCAGCATCACTCTGGACTCTGTCGAGGGATGCTGCATCTCCCTTCCTTCCTGCTGCCAGTTCGTCTCTCTGTCTTCTCTCTCTCTCTCTCTCTCTCTCTCTCTCTCTCTCTCTCTCTCTCTCTCTCTCTCTCTCTCTCTCTCTCTCTCTCTCTCTCTCTCTCTCTCTCTCTCTCTCTCTCTCTCTCTCTCTCTCTCTCTCTCTCTCTCTCTCTCTCTCTCTCTCTCTCTCTCTCTCTCTCTCTCTCTCTCTCTCTCTCTCTCTCTCTCTCTCTCTCTCTTTGTCGGCTTTTGCAAACTCGTACTCGTACTGTGTGTGTGTGTCTGTGTGTGTGCGTTTATTAGTGTGTGTGTTTGTGTGCGTATGTTTGCGTTTGTGTGTGTGTGTGTGAATGGATAATCTATTTGTGTGTGAGGGTGTATGTGTTTGCGTTTGTATGTGTGTTTACGTTTGTGTGTGTTTGCGTTTGTGTGTGTGAGAGAGAGGGGGAGAGAATGGATAATCCATGTGTGTGTGTGTGTATTTCTGTGTATTTGTTTGTGAATGGATAATCCATTTGTCTGTGTTTGTGCATGTGTTTGTATTTGTGTGTGTGTGTATTTATGTGTGTGAGCGTGTACTTGTATATTTGTACACTTTCGCAAAATAAACGTAAGATAAACACATTACATATGTTTGTCTATTCATCTGCATTTCGTCCACTCCTTATCTTCTTTATTATTAGGCATCTTTCCTGACGTTCTAAAATCTATCGGGAATGTGCCACTTCTGTTTTTTTTTTAATCAAAATTAATTTGATATCCTGTTACTAATGTGCTACGAACCCTATATTTTCCTAACGTACCTTTCATACCATTCATTCATTCCTTAAAAAAAAAAAAAAAAAAAAAAAAAAATCACAATAAGTCCCAAAAGCAATAATTACTCAATTCCTATATGAAAACCTCCACAATGAAAAAAAAGAAGTCCATCCCTGTTGACATTGAAGCAAACCTAAACAAACAAGACCATTTCACTTTTATGGGACAATACAAGTGAATTTGCGAGTACCAGCCCCAACAAATAGTACATCAAAGCCGCGTTGAAACTCCCTCTCAACAAGGTGTCTTAATGGCAGTATCTCTCGGGGGCGATAAACACATCAGCTGTGACACGGTGGCAAAGGGTGCGAGGAAATGGTGCAAAAGTTTGTTTTTGTTTTGCGCTTGTTTGGGCGCTCAGGACTGGGGGATAGCATTTGCGTTTTCTTTGCTGATTATTTTTTTTATCTTTATTGTTTCGTCTATCTGTCTCTTTCTAGACTGTGGTTGTGTTTTGATATAGGGCTAAATACATATGAGTATGTGTGGGTGTGTGTGTGTGTATGTGTGTGTGCATAAATACATATACATACACACACAAACGCACACACACATATATCATCTCTATCTACCTACGTTTATGTCTATCTATATTCATATATCTCTCTATAGACGTGCGTGCGCATTGTGAAACTATACAGACCTTCCTGAGCAAATCTCCTACGAAGCTATGAATGACCGCTGTCTATTCAATATGCAGCGAAGCCAACCAATAGCCCACGTATGGATTATCCATCCACACAACCGAGTATGTCGTAAGTAAACAAATCCATAATCTGTGAATGGAGGCAGCAGACAAGGCTCATGAGGACTAGTGTTGAAATAATAATAATCTTGAAGACCGTAAACCCTTGGATGCTTCTGGTTCTTCCGAACGTTAATGGCGACACCAGTCTCCCCCCCTCACCCCCCCCCCCCTCCCCCATCCTGAGACTTCGGATTCTTGTGGCAACGCTGAACCCTGGGATTATCATAGCAACGCTGGCCTATGAACTTTAGGATGCATACGGCAACGCTGGACGTTCTGGCAACAAACAAACCGGCGCCTTGTGTCCCCGAGCTCATCAGCAGTAATTTGAGTTTGAGCTCGACTGGTCACCGGACGTATGGGGGGTGGGGGGGGGGGGCGAACGCCAAACCTGTAATCGAATCAGAGCGACCTTGGATGACCTCGAAGGAAAATGGCGAATATTACGAGCGGTTCAATTGCTTCGGTACGTTTTACTTGTCCTCTCTCTCTCTCTCTCTCTCTATGTCTCTCTCTCTTGTCCTCTTCAGGTCAAGTTAATCCTCGACCAAAGACGCGACCAGTGCATAGGAGCTGCGCAGAAACGGCCATTACGAACTCGAGGTCGTTACGTGAGACAAGGCAATTGCCTCATCAAAACCATCCATTTAGCCGACCCGGGAACACTATCTCCCGTCACGCCAGCTCCTTGGGTTCTCCCACTCACCCCCCCCTCCCCCTCTTCCCCAGCTCCCTCCTTTCTTCCTACCTCTTCTCTCCATCCTTTCTTCCATTAGTTTCCTTCTTTCCTTATATTTTTTTTTTCTTTCGCCTTTCCATTCTTCCTTTCTCAATCCGTCTTGTCTTCCTTCTCTTCTTCCCCTCTCCATCTCCTCTCTCCTTCCTTTCTACTTCTCCCTTTCTTCCCCTTCAAGCCTTCCTTATCTTACCCCTTTTCACACACACCCTCATTCTCTCCTATTCCTCCTCTCATCTTCTATCCCTTCTTTCCTCCTTCCTCCCTTTCTCCTATCTCATCTCTACCCTCCTCTTCCCCCTTGACCCAATCCTTTCCCTCCTCCCTCCTCCCTTTCTATCATTCCTTCCATCCCCTTCTATCCTCCCTCCATCCCATCCCGTCCGTCCCCTCCTATCCTCCCTCCATCCCATTCCATCCGTCCCCTCCTATCCTCCCTCCATCCCATCCTCCCTCCATCCCACCCCACCCCTCCTATCCTCCCTCCATCCCATCCCATCCGTTCCCTCCTATCCTCCCTCCATCCCATCCCATCCCTCCCCTCCTATCCCTACCTATACCTACTCCATCCATCCCATCCCTCCCCTCCTATCCTCCCTCCATCCCATCCCATCCGTCCTCACCTATCCTCCCTCCATCCCAATCCACCCCTAATATCCTCCATCCTATCCCATCCCTCCCCTCCTATCCTCTCTCCATCCCACCCCACCCTTCCTATCCTCCCACCATCCCATCCCATCCTTCCCCTCCTATCCTCCCTCCATCCCATCCCATCCCTCCCCTCCTATCCTCCCTCCATCCCATCCCATCCCATCCCTCCCCTCCTATCCCTACTCCATCCCATCCCTCCCGTCCCCTCCTATCCTCCCTCCATCCCATCCCATCCGTCCCCTCCTATCCTCCTTCAACTCTAAACAAGTCCAGTTCAACTTTTTTTTTTTTCCTTTTTTTTTCTTAATAAAAATTCTCACATCCCTTCCTTGCATGAAGCGGCTGAATGAGATGGTGGCAGCGGTGGGGAGTAATTTACTCTCTTCACCCAAGAGCTATCTAACCCTGAATGATTCTTCACAAAAGCCGCCGGATGAACGAACTATCGGATAGACGAAGAGAGGGGGTGGAGAGAGAGGGGAGGAGAAAGAGAGGTAGAAAAAGAGGGGGAGAGGGGAGGAGAAAGAGAGAGAGGGGTAGCAAGAGAGGGAGAGAGGGAAAGAGAAAGAGAGAGAGAGAGAAAGGGAGAGAGGGGAGGAGAATGAGAGAGAGGTAGAAAGAGAGGTAGAGAGAGAGGGAGAGAGGGGAGGAGAAAGAGAAAGAGAGGGAGAGAGGGGAGGAGAAAGAGAAAGAGAGGGAGAGAGGGGAGGAGAAAGAGAGAAAGAGGTAGATAGAGAGGGAAAGAGGTAGAGAGAGAGAGGGGGGGAGGAGAAAGAGAGAAGTAGGTAGAAAGAGAGGGAGAGAGGCAGAGAGAAAGGGAGAGAGGTAGAGAGAGAAAGGGAGAGAGGTAGAGAGGGGGGAGGAGAGGTATAGAGGGAGAGGGAGAGAGAGAGACAGGCAGACAGACAGAGAGAGAGAGAGAGAGAGGGAGGGAGAGAGCGAGAGAGAAAGAGAGAGAGAGAGAGAGAGAGAGAAAGAAAGAAAGAAAAAGAGATCATTTCCTACGTGTGTCAGAGGACGTGTGTGTTTGTGGGTCGTAATGACAGTACAAATGATTCCATTTTGAATAGGCTTCAAGTTATTGTTATTTCCCCCTTTCTTTAGTGGATATACTTTGCGAAGGTGGCTCTGTTAGTTTCGGGGAATAGGGAAAGGGGGTGGGGTGGGGGAGAGGTAGGGGTGACGGAGCGAAAATATGCCGTTCTCACGACACGGATGGGGATGGGGGAGTGGGGGTAGAGAGGAGAGGGAGGAAAAGGGAGAGAAAAGTGAATGGCGGAATGAAAGAGCCAGGAAGAAGGGGATGGGATATTGGGAAAGATAAGAGAATAATGGAAGGGTAAGGGAAAATGGGGCTTGCTGTAGGAAAGTTGATAATAAGACATCTGTTGTGATATTCGTGCTTGTATTCATACGTATGTAATCATGATCAATACAAAGGAAAGGAAAAAAAATCACTGCCATTAAAAAAACAGATCTGCACTTCTAATTATCCAGTCATCCAATTATCCGACTTTCCAATCATCCAGTCACCAAAACATGCACACGTCTGGATCACTTCGTCTTCCAATCACCTAATCTTCCACTCATCCACTCTAAGCATCTAATACGTGTTCTAAACTTCCACCAACGAATACCAAGAAAACGAAGATAGACAAAATACTTCACCCATGATAACTCGAAAATGCAACAAAATGGAAAACGTACAGGGAAATGCGCATCTGTTAAAGGCTTGACGTTTGTCACCTAAATGAGACAAAATACGAGACAGATCATTACGTCTGTGGCATAACGAGGCAGATATGAAACGGGTTATCAGCCATGGAAATGTATTTAGCAAGGGTTATCTCTACATGACCCTCACTTGACCTATCAGGCCACACGAAACCAAAATGAAAAATAATTAAACACACACAAAAAAATGACAAACGGTATTCGTAGGAGAGAGAAAAAATGCATATCGTTTCACACCACTTTTTTTTCTAGTGATAAAGTTAGACATAGATAGACACGGTAACCTCTCCCCCGTCCCCCCACCCTTACCCCCACCAATAACCTCTCTATCCCCTCTCCTCTACTCCTACTTCTACCATCACTCATTCCCCTCATTCTCAACCTCCCCCCACCCCTCCTACGTCTACCCCCACCTCATCTACTCTTCCTCCTCTAGACGGTCCCCTCACCCCCTCCCACCCCCCACAACACAACCCCTACCCCCCACCCTAACCCCTCTTCCTCCTCCAAACGATCCCCTCGTCTCCCACCCCCTCACCCTTACCCCTTACCCCTCTCGCTTCCCCCCCAACCCCTACCTCAATCCCCCCGCCCCTACCTCAACCCCCCGCCCCCGCCCCTCTCCCTCTTCTTTCGTGTTTATTCCCTCAATACGTCAGGTTTGCAATGTGGGGGAAGTAATCACTCCAGCGAGAGGACGAGGCAAATCTCCAATAACATACCTAAGGACGATTTACACGCCAATGGTCCCTTTGAGAGCTTTCTGTATGCAAGCCATCCACTTGTCTAGTTATCTGCTTTTGCGGGCTTTCAGTCGTTGAGCTGTGTAGTCAGATAGACGTCTGGTCGGACAGTTTTCGAGTCTGTGGTCCAGTCATCCAGTCTTAGAGTCTGTTGTCCAGTCATCTGGTTATCGAGTTTGTTATTCGGTGATCCGGTTGCCGAGTCTGTTATCCAGTCATCTTGCGTTCGAGTCTGTTAGCCAGTCATCTTGCTTTCGAGTCTGTTATCCAGTCATCCAGTTACCGAATCTGTTATCCTGTCATCCAGAGTCTCTAGTTAACCAATCGTCTAGTCATCCAATTATTTAGACCCCAAGTCATCTACTATTCCGGCCATCCAGTAATCTAATTATCCAGTCTTTCATTCGTTCAATTATCCAGTGTATTAGTCACTCTTCTCTTCAAGTTGTCCAGTCATCCGATCTTTTAACTTTCCAAGCATCTAGTCATCCACTCGTCTGACTATTCACAGTTTTCCAGTCACTCAATCTTTCAGTTATCCAGCCATCCGTCTCCCTCACTTTCTCCCTATCTTCTCTCCCTCCCTCCCTCCCTCTCTCCCCCCCCCCTCTCTCTCTCTCTGTTTCCTTTCTCTCTCTCTATCTATCTTTTACCCTCTCTTCTCTCTTTTTCTCTCTCTTCCTTCTCTTCTCCTCTCTCTCTCTCTCTCTCTCTCTCTCTCTCTCTCTCTCTCTCTCTCTCTCTCTCTCTCTCCCTCTCTCTCTCTCCTCTCTCTCTCTCTCCCTCTCTCTCTCTCTCTCTCTCTCTCTCTCTCTCTCTCTCTCTCTCTCTCCTCTCTCCTCTCTCCTCTCTCTCTCCCTCTCCTCCTCTCTCTCTTCTCACTCTCTTCTCTCCCCCCTCTCTCTCTCTCCCTCTCTCCTCTCCCCCCCTCCCCTCTCTCTCTCTCTCCTTCTCTCCCTCTCCCTCTCCCCCCCCCTCTCTCTCCCCCTCTCTCTCTCCTCTCGCTCTTTGCTTTTTACCTACCGACTCCTATTGAAGGACCACCCGAACTCTGTGGATCCTAGGAACGCCGGTAACGAATTCATGATCCTTTCAGTAACGCTCACTCACGAGTTATCCTCTTCCTTTGCAAATGATGCTCACCCGGTTGCAATGAGCGATCAAACTTGCAATTCTCGCAGTCGACTAGACTTGTTCATAGATTGCACGGTTGGTCTCTCTCGGGTCTGTGGGTCTGTTGGTCTCTCGCTCTCTTCTTCCTTCCCTATATCCTTTCTGTTTTTCTTTTTGTTTCTCTCTTTCTTCTTTCTGTTTCTCTCTCTCTCTCTCTCTCTCTATGTATTAATCTCTCTTCTCTCTTTTTCTCTCTCTTCCTTCTCCTCTCTCTCTCTCTCTCTGTTCTCTCTCTCTCTCTCTCTCTCTCTCTCTCTCTCTCTCTCTCTCTCTCTCTCTCTCTCTCTCTCTCTCTCTCTCTCCCTCCCTCCCTCTCTCTCTGTTTCCTTTCTCTCTCTCTCCTTCTCCCTCCCTCTCTCTCTGTTTCCTTTCTCTCTCTCTCCTTCTCCCTCTTGGGATAAGTCTCACACCGTGGTTTCGTAAACAATGGAATTAGAGTATATCGCTCGCGGTAAACACATTCTGCACCCTACGTATATGTTTGCGTATGAGTTCGGGAGAGGGAACTGGTTTTGCTGTTTGCCCCCCTCCTTCTCCCCTTGTTCTTCTCCTTGATTGAATTTCAGCACATACACACGCACACGTAGTGATATGCTATATATGCGCTCTCAGACATACGCGTGTGCAAAAATACGTAAACACGGGTACACATACTTATATACACAAGCACAATCACACAACACACACACACACACACACACACACACACACACACACACACACACACACACACACACACACACACACACACACACACACACACACACACCCTACATACACTTATATATACACAAATAAACAAATACACACTCTTAATACATCAACATGACGTTCAAATCTATTTCGCCACATATTTTCACACATTTGTTGCAATTACAGTTATATTGATGAAAAATACAAAAACACGGAACCTATTCCTTTTTATTTTCGTTCTCTTGCTCTTTTCAAACATCACCCCTCCCCTCCCCCCCCCACCTCCGTTTTTAACCACCTCCTTTTTTACCCCCCTTCCATTTTTTTTTTTTTTTGTGACAGGAGGAACTATGGCATAATGACTTCCAGATTCCGAGATGACATCATCATGACGTCACGCCAGGCACGGAAACAAGATCCGGTGTGAGATATGGGGAAGGGGGTGGGAGGGGGGAATGGGGGGGGAGGGGTTGCTTGGGTAATAGGGATATAAAGATGGGGTGGGGAGGAGGAGAGGGGGGGTATCGGGAAGGGGTTGGAAAGGGGGGGGGGAAGAAAGGGAGTAGTTTGAGAAGAAGGGGGAAAGGGGGTTAAGGGAGAGGGGGAAAAGTTAGGGGTTGGGAAGAGGAGGGTGGGAGGGGGTACTGATATAGGGGTTGGTAAGGGGAGGGGAGAGAGGGGAGGGGGGGTGACGAAAAAGGAAGGAGGGTTAAGGCAAAGGGGGAAGTTAGTGGTTCGAAAAAGGGGCGTGGTGGGGGGGGGGTATAGTCAAAGGGGAAACTTAAGGGGTTGGGAAGAGGGGGGAAGGAGGTTAGAAAGGGGAATGAAAAAGATTGGAAAATAAAAGAATGGATATTTGTCTTTTTCAAATGATAGTTTTGGAATAGGGTTTGGTGAGGAGGATCGGTATTATAATAGGAATGAGGAGGAGTTGGAATAGGAATGACAATGAGAATGACTAGGAATTGGACTAGGAATGAGGAGTTGGAATAGGAATGACAATTTACAATAGGAATGAGAATGACTAGGGATTGGAATAGGAATGAGGAGTTGAAAAAGGAATGAACAGAAGTTGGAATAGGAATCAGTAGCGGGTTAGAATATAAATGAGGAGTTGAAATAAGAATGAGGAGTTGGAATGGGAATGTAGAGGAATTGGAATAAGAATCAGTAGCGGTTTGGATTAGGAATGATGGGGGGGAGGGGTGAAAAAGAGATGGAATAGGAGTGAGGGATTTTGATTTTAAAAAAAGGGGGATGAGGATGACGTTGGAAATTGAATGAGCAGGAATTGGAAATTGAATGAAAAGGAATGAAAGGGTAGAGGACGACGGGAGGAGGGAGGAAGGGAAGGAGAGAGGAAGAGGGAGAGGAAGAGAGAAGGGATTAGGGAAGAGGAGGGAGAGAGGGAAAATGGAGAGAGGAGCGGGAAAGGGAGGAAAGAAGGAAAAGAGGAAGGGGAGGGAGGAAGAGGGATGGAGATATATGGAGGGAGAAAGGGAAGGAGAGAAAAGGGGAGGAAAAGGAAAGGAGGAAGAGGGATAGAGAGAGATAAAGAGGGAGAAAGGGAAGAGGAGGGAAGAGGAGGAAAAGGGAGGGAGAGATATGGAGGGAGAAAGGGAAAGAGAGGGAAGGAGAGGTGGAGGAGAGAAGGGGAGTAGAGGGAAGGGGAGGTGAGGGAAGGGGAGGAGAGGGAAGGGGAGGAGAGGGAAGGGGAGGAGAGGGAAGGGGAGGAGAGGGAAGGGGAGGGGAAGGGGGCAGGGAAGGGGGTAGGAGGGAAGTGCGGGCGGCGTAACCAACTGACATCATCTTCCCTGTCCTGCCTCTCTCGGGTGTGGACAAAGGCCATGCTAAGAAAAACAGTAATCCGGAAATTGGCCAATTTGTAGGAACGAGTCACGTGATGAGTGGGACAAAGCCTGGTCGGCGGGGAAGCACAGGCACTCATGCACACACACACACACACACACACACACACACACACACACACACACACACACACACACACACACACACACTCACTCACAACTACATATGCTCACAAAAACACAAAACATTGACACTCATGTGTAACATTCTCGCCCACTCTTTGACCTTACAACCACCAGGCACATTTAGTCATCACCACAAATGTTTTTTTTTTTTCTGTTTACAAAGACATTTGCGTATGCCCCCCTCCCCCTTACCCCCAACCCTCCTCCCACCCGCTTCCCCGGCGCCTTCGGTAAACAGCAACATTTCCACGGAAGGAGATAATTATGAGTGTCAGATCCCTCCCTCCCTCCCTCCCTCAGCCACCCTATCTCCCGTATTTTGCCCCTCCATGTACCTCCTTCCATCCCCTTGCTACCACTCTCCCCTACCCTCACTCCCTCTTTACCACCCTGTTCCTATTGTATCCTCCACTCTTTACCCCATCTACCTCTTCATATATCCCCCTCCCTCCCGTTCCCCTCCCTTTCACATCCTCCCCACCTCCCTTCTCCCAAGTACCCCTATTCCCCTCCCTTCTCCCTCCCTTTCACGTCCTCCCCACCTCCCTTCTCCCAAGTATCCCTATTCCCCTCCCTTCTCCCTCCCTTTAAGTCCTCCCCACCTCCCTTCTCCCAAGTACCCCTATTCCCCTCCCTCCTCCCTCCCTTTCAAGTCCTCCCCACCTCCCTTCTCCCAAGTACCCCTATTCCCCTCCCTCCTCCCTCCCTTCCACATCCTCCCCATCTCCCTTCCCTTCCCTCAGACCCTGGATGAGCGCATCGTTAAGTGGAGAGAATTATACCATCAACGAAGCTGTGGTTTGCCTCCCTCGCTTTCTCTCACTCGCCGCCATTCTCCGATTCCAAAAGTCCGTTTGGGAATTTTGATAAACAAGATTTCAAATGTCCTTCTGGTAATTTCGATTCTCCACTTCGGAAAGTCCGGCAGGGAATTTTGATAAAGAAGATTCTACGAGTCTTTCTAAAGATTTTGATTCTCGTATTCGGAAATTCATCCGGGGAATCTAGAGTCCTGGATTCCCCCGAAAAGTCCCTCTGGAAATATTGATTTTTATTCTTATTTTCTCTCTCTTTCCAGGTAACCATTAATGAGGTGTTGATGGTCGCTTGTGTCTCCATGGGGGAAGACTCGCCAAGTTAACTCAGGCAGAAGCTTACTAACTGACACCTAAGTATCTCTTTCTTGGTATGAATTTCTCTTGTATTCCGGGAGATTAAATCTAATTTCTTCTATTTTCCTCTTTCTCGATATCCCTCTTTTGCCGCCGTCTCAAAAAATCTATATCTGCCTTTTTCCTTGTTTTCACTTTTGCTTCTGAAATTTACCTTCTCCACCGTCTATGTCTCTGTCTCTATTACTCTCTCTCTCTCTTTCTGTCTGTTTGTCTTTCCGTCTATGTCTCTCTCTCTCTCTCTCTCTCTCTCTCTCCCCCTCCCTCCCTCTCTCTCCCTCCCTCTCTCTCCCTCTCTCTCTCTATCCCTCTCTTTCTCCCTTTCCCTCTCTTTCTTCGTTCTCTCTATACCTGACCCTCTGTCATCTCGCAATTCTCTGTGATGTATTTTCACTTAGCCTTTTCTAGAAGCAGGTCACTTACCTCATGTTGTTTCTTGAAATTCTATCTGTCTCCGGCTATTGGATTCTGAAGTTTTCTTCTCGATTTCATCTCCTATTTATTAAGCTTCCTTGCCACATGTGTGTCATAGATGAGAAAATTGATGGGAAAGATTGCAGGATAGATGTTATAGGAATTGATGTTGATTGTGAGGATGTGCCTATATCTATGTATCGATCTCTTTATTGTCTTTTTCTATCTCTTATCTATCTACCTATCAAGCTATCTCTTATATTCGTCTTTCTGTATGATCATATTGCGGCATTGATAACAAGTAGTTCAACCGACATGATTTAGAGAACACATCTTCATATATATAACACAATCTAAAGAACGCATATAATCATCTTTAACAAAGACATTTATCTCCTTGACTCTTCCCTTCAGCGGCTTCAGACTAACTGAACTATGAACTCGCGGCCGGATGCTTTAATTCGTCAATTTTTACCTCCTCGCTGTTGCCACATGTACAATTTTGAGAAATTTAACTTTCCTCTTTGAGAAGAGATGTAATTGGTGTTAAGTGAATGCATATTTAGATTTGATTTATTTTCTGTTTGATGTGATTATTTGGTTTAGGGTTTGGGTTTTATGTGAATGAGGTTTTATTATTTTCTCGGGGTAAGCGACGAAACAGATGTGTCATCATGTGCGCACCGTCGAGATGGGGTGTGCATCTTTTCTTATTTCTTTTTTTTTTCGTTATACTCTTTTATTCTTTCTTATAATAGAAAAAAATCATCTTTTTTTATGGAGATGAGACTAAATATTCACGAAGGTTCGCGCACTTGGGGATGTATCTTAGGAAGACAAAAAAAGATGGAAGAATTATTGATAAAGGAAATACAGCATGAACTACATCAAGGCCTGAATTGTTAATGCTCGCGAGAGTAAAATAGGAAAATAAGGAAGAAAGAATTTATAATTTTGAATTCACACACACATACACACACACATATATCCACAAACATATACATACATCTTTTTCCTTATGCACAGGAAGTGAATATATCCCCCATTTTCTGAACATTCTCTTTCTTTTTCTTTTTTTTCCCCTGCTGTGTTCCTTTTATTGTTTCTATTTTTTTCCCCCTTTCTTTCTCTCCTTCCCGGTGGCCGTCAATCTTCTGCCGCCTCGCCGACCTGCTCGTAACACCTCCCTCCATTCCAACCCACTTCGAAGAGATTTCCCTTGTGGCCCCTCCTTTTCACCATTACTTGACCTAAAACCATACATAACCCTCCCCCAGCCGTGATAGTTAAGGTTTAACGCCGTGCATTTCTGAGTAACAGTAACGAGACTTTGCTCTGATATTATTCTTTGCATTTCATGAACCTGGGTACGGATGAGTGTTGCAGCTGAGCCGTTGGTCGGTGTCACTCTTTCATTTTTATCTCTTTCTGTCTTTCTTTCTCTCTTTCTTTTTATTCCTTTCTTTCTCTCTCTTTTTTTGTCCATCACTATTTCACTTTTTCTCTCTCTTTCTTTCTTTCTTTTAATCCATCTCTCTCTTTCTTTCTTTTATCTCTTTCTCTCTCTCTCTCTCCTCTTTCTTTTTTATTTTTATTTTTTGAGAAAGAGAGAGTGAGAGGCGAGGAGGAAAATTATTAAATACAAGGAGAAAGAATGCAATTTTGTTTTTCACGCTCGCGAAAATTATTTTCATGACCATTCTCATGCGTGGCATAGCTTTTCATCCGGGAAATAAGGAAGTACTGCCTCTGTTCATGGAAGTTTATGGTATTAAGAAAATCGCCAAACAGAGTCTCAAAAAAAGGGGAAAGAATATTGGAAGATATGCTGCATCTCCTCAATCAAACTTTTCACCGGACATGTTCACGAGGCTGTGTGTTCATAAACAGAAGGAAGAGAGAGAGAGAGAGAGAGAGAGAGAGAGAGAGAGAGAGAGAGAGAGAGAGAGAGAGAGAGAGAGAGAGAGGGAGGGAGGGCGGGCGAGAGAGAGAGAGAGAGAGAGAGAGAGAGAGAGAGAGAGAGAGAGAGAGAGAGAGAGAGGGGGGGGGGGAGGGCGGGCGAGAGAGAGAGAGAGAGAGAGAGAGAGAGAGAGAGAGAGGGAGAGAGAGGGAGAGAGAGAGAGAGAGAAAGAGAGAGAGAGAGAGAGAGAGAGAGAGAGAGAGAGAGAGAGAGAAAGCCTTTCCCTACGTAATGCATGTAAAGTGCTGTTCCGAGACGCTGCCAAGACTTACATCCCTTATCTCAGAAGGAGAGTGCTAGGGTGCGAAAATGTCCTGTCTTTTTTCCCTCCTGTTGCAAAATAGGGTGCAGGCTGTATTGCAGGTCTTTTTGCATCTCGACTCAAAGCCTGACGCGTGGGGTCAGGCTGACCTTGGGAATACATCTTGTTCAAAACAACATATGATTTTAGGCTTCATGTTAAAAATAATTTTCAGTTTTATGGCAGGGAGACGGAGACGGAGAAGGAGAAGAAGAAAATGAGAAAGGAATGGCAGGAGAAGATGAAGAATTGGGTGAGGGTGAAGAAGAAAACTGAAAATTGAAAGAATAAGAAGATGAAAAAAACAAAGTGCTGGTAAAGAAGAAGACTTAAAGATTAGGAGAACAAGATGAACACTTCGTAGAAGAAGAACTAGAGGAAAAAAAATCAGTGGAAGAAGAAGAATAAGACGATTTAAAAGTGGAAGGAGGAAAAGAAAGCTAGGTGAAAAAGTAGAAGGTGATAA
>NW_028234407.1:32323723-32331223 GCF_977035675.1 Penaeus japonicus | reverse complement strand
GAAAGAGAGAGAGAGAGAGAAAGAGAAAAGGAGAGAGAGAGACGCAACGGCATAAACAACCTCATAGTCCGAAAAAACAATAACAGTTAAGTAAGTCACGCGAACCAAAAGAGGAAGAAAATAGGAAGCGAGGAAATTAAGAGTTCGTGTTAGGAGGGAGGAGGGAGGGAGGGAGGGAGGGAGGGAGGGAGGGAGGGATGGAGGAGGCGTAGAGGGGAGGGAGGGAGAGAGGGAAGGAGGGAGGGAGGGAGGAGGAGTAGAGGGGAGGGAGGGAGGGAGGAGGAGTAGAGGGGAGGGAGGGAGGGAGAAGGAGTAGAGGGGAGGGAGGAAGGGAGGGAGGAAGGGAGGAGGAGTAGAGGGGAGGGAGAGAGGAAGGGAGGAGGAGTAGAGGGGAGGGAGGAGGAGTAGAGGGGAGGGAGGAGGAGTAGAGGGGATGGAGGGAGAGAGGGATGGAGAAGGAGAAGGAGGGAGGAGGAGTAGAGGGGAGGGAGTGATGAAGGGAGGAGGAGTAGAGGGGAGGGAGGAAGGGAGGAGGAGTAGAGGGGAGGGAGGGAGAGAGGGATGGAAAAGGAGAAGGAGGAGGAGGAGGAGGAAGGAGGAGGAGGAGGAGTAAGAGAAGGAGGAGGAGGAAGAGAAGGAGGAGGAGGAGAGATGAGGGAGGGAATGAGGAGAAGGAGTAGGGAGGAGGAAGGGAAAGGATAAAGTGGAAGGAAGAGACTAAGGGGGAAATGATTGATATTAAGAAAGACATAGATTTAATGGAACTTAGTAGGGAGAATGCTAAAGTGGGAAAGAGAGAGAGAGGGTGATAACGAGAAGAGGAGAGAGAGAGAGAGAGAGAGAAAGCAGAAGAAGAGACACAGGGGAAAGATAGATAAATAGATAGATAGATAGAGAAAGAGAGAGAGGGAGAATGAAAGAGAGAAAGAGAGGGAGACAGAGACAGAGAGAGAGAGAGAGACAGAGAGAGAGAGAGAGAGAGAGAGAGAGAGAGAGAGAGAGAGAGAGAGAGAGAGAGAGAGAGAGAGAGAGAGAGAGAGAGAGAGAGAGAGAGAGAGAGAGAGAGAGAGAGAGAGAGAGAGAGAGAGAGAGAGAAACACAGGGAAAAGAGAGAGCGAATGTGAGAGAAAGACAGAGAGAAAGAGAAACAGAGACATAGACACAGGGCTACGGAGCATAGACAGAGGCAATCAGCTGTTGATCATAAGCCCAGACCCAGGCTCCAAGACCTTAGTTGCAAGAAAAGGGCAAATTGAAGAAAGAAGTTGCAAGCAAATTATCCGACTAATGGATCTTATGAAGCTTAAAAGCAAGCGTGCATTTGGAGTGCGTGCCCCCCCCCCCCCCCCTCCTCTCTCCTTCTCCTTCCCTTCTTCCTTTCTAGATCTCTTCCATTCTCCTTCCTTCTCACCGTCCCCCCATTCTTCCAGTCTATATGTTCCTCTTCTTCTCTTTTTTCCTTATCTTCCTCCTCTTTCTCTCCTCTTTTTTTCCTCTTTTCCTCTATCTCTTCCTTCACAAAGCACTGAAAAATAATGTTCCCTAAAGGTTGAGGGAAAAAGGGTAATAAATAAGATGCTTAATTAGGTTGAGAAAGTAAGTCTAATTCTTTCTTCTTTTGCTTCGTCCTCGTTATATTCCTTTTCGAACATACCAATCCTCCTTCCTCTCCCCCTTCCCCTTCCCTTTCCCCCTTCTACCACCCCCTTTCCCCCTATCCCCTCCTTTATTAATTCCTTAGAGATAGATTACCAACACATGATCACAGACACCCCCCTCGCTTCCTCTTAAAAAGAGAGGATATGATACTCTCTTGTTTCTCTCAAGTGTTTACAGACCTCCCTCTCCTCCTTTTACTTCCTCTTCTCCCTCCTCCTCTTCCTTTTAAAATGAGATGATATGATTCCTTATTATTTCCTCACATATTATCAGACTTCTCTCCCCCTCTTCTTCTTGAAAAAATATTTGATACCCCATCATATGCTCACGCCTTCCCCCTTCTTTTCCTCTTCATTTTCCTCTTCCTCTTCTTTCTCCTTCTCTTCCTCTTAAAAAAAGGTGATACAATACCCTATTGTTTCCCTCACACATTCAACAACTTTCCCTTTTCCTCTTTCTTAAAAAAAAATAAAAAAAATAAAAAATAAAATAAAATAAAATCACTACCTTTTTATATCCACACACATTCATAACCTTTTCCCCCTATTCCTCGTCCTCTTCATTTTCCTCCTCCTCCTCCTCCTCTTAAAAAATGTATATATGATACCCCATTATTTCTGTAAACATTCACATTCCCTTTTTTCACCCCCTCGAGATAAGCACTGAATAATCCTACCAGTTTCATTGTTGCCGTTTTTTTTTCTATTCAGTTTCTCTTCGATGGGAAGGTATTTGCTGTGGCTGACGTCAGACTAACAAAGGCTGTGTGAGAATAGACGCATGTGGGTGTGTTTGGGAGAGAGCGAGAGAGAGAGAGAGAGAGAGAGAGAGAGAGACAGAGAGAGAGAGAGAGAGAGAGAGAGAGAGAGAGAGAGAGAGAGAGAGAGAGAGAGAGAGAGAGAGAGAGAGAGAGAGAGAGAGAGAGAGAGAGAGAGAGAGAGAGAGAGAGAAAGAGAGAGAGAGAGAGAAGGGTAGAAATAGGGACAAAGAGAGAATGAGAGAGAGAGAGAGAGAAGAATAGAAATAGGGACAAAGAGATAATGAGAGAGAGAGAGAGAGAAAGGGTAGAAAGAGGGACAAAGAGAGAATGAGAGAGACAGAGAGCGATGGATAGAAAGAGAGACAAAGAGAGACATAGAGAGGGGCACATATTAAGATGACAGAGAAAAAGAAACAGACACAACACACTATAACAGTCATTTTGACACCAAGCTTACATAATAATTTGCAACACAAACACCCACCCACACACACACACCCACATACAAACTCGAACACACACAAACAAGCATCCTCTCCCCCCCCCACACACAAACTCATACACCCTCACCCCCCCACACCCACCCACCAAAACACCCACCCACCCATCCGCACACAAACACCCACACCCACTCATCCACACACACACACACACACCAACACACCCACACGCACACACACTCACACCCATCCACCCACCAACACACCCAACCCACCTATCCACACACAAGCACCCAACCCACCCACCCATCCACACCCAACCCATCCACCCACCAACACACCCAACCCACCCACCCACCAACAAACCCACCCACTCACCCATCCACCCACCAACACCCACCAACACCCACCAACACACCCATACCCACCCATCCACACCCAACCCACCCACCCACCAACACCAACACACCCACCCACCCACCCACCAACACCAACACACCCATCCACCAACCAACCCATCCACCCACCAACACACCAACACCCAACACCCCCACACCCAACCCATCCACCCACCAACCCACCCACACCCATACCCACACCTAACCCACCCATCCACCCACCAACACCCATCCACACACACCAACACACCCACCCACCCATCCACCACCAACACACCGACACACACGATTCCCCGGCGCCGCTGCTGTTCCCGCTAGCGAAACGACCATTCCCCGAACTCATCCTGCTGCCGGCGATACGAACACGGCTTTTTTATTGGCAATATTCATCGGCGTAATACGTCGCTCCCGTAGAGGACGCCCTGTTGTGCTTCCCGTCTTGTTTCCTGTCGAGGTTTCCTCTTCCTCTTCCTCTTCCTCCTCCTCCTCTTCCTCTTTCTGTAATTTCTTTTTCTTCCTCTTCCTCCTCCTCCTCCTCCTCTTCCTCTTTCTCCTCCTCCTCTTCCTCTTTCTATAATTTCTTTTTCTTCCTCTTCCTCCTCCTCCTCTTCCTCTTTCTTTAGTTTCTTTTTCTTCCTCTTCTTCCTCCTCCTCCTCTTCCTTTAGCTCTTTTTCTTCCTCTTCCTCCTCCTCCTTTTCCTTTTCCATTTCCTCATCCTTTTCCTCTTCCTCCTTTTCCTTTTACATTTCCTCCTACTCTTCCTCTTCCTCTTCCTCTTCCTCCTCTTCCTTTCCCTATTCCTCTTCCTCCTCTTTCTCTTCCTTTTTCGCTACCTCCTCCTCCTCTTCCTCTTCCTCCTCCACCTCCTTTTCCTTTTTCTCCCTCTTCCTCTTCCTCCTCTTCCTCTTCCTCTTCCTCTTCCTCTTCCTCCTCCTCCTCCTCCTCCACCTCCTCCTCCTCCTCCTCCTCCTCCTCCTCCTCCTCCTCCTCCTCCTCCTCCTCTTCCTCTTCCTCTTCCTCCTCCTCCTCCTCCTCCACCTCCTCCTCGTCCTCCTCCACCTCCCCCTCCTCTTCCTTTTCCTCCTACTCATCTTCCTATTCCGTTTCCATTTCGTCTTCCTCCTCCTCTTCTTCTTCTTCTGGTAATAGGTATAGTGATGGGTATGGTGATATGTATGTTGATAAGTATGGTGATGGGTATGGTGATAGGTATAGTGTTGGGTTTAGTGATAGGTATGGTGATCGATATAGTGACATATATTGTGATGGGTATAATGACAGGTATGGTAATGGGTATAGTGACAGATATGATGATGGATATAGTGACAAATCTGGTGATATGTATGGTGATGGGTATAATGACAGGTATGGTGATGGGTATGACGGAGCTAGGTTGGGAATTTCATGTCGTTGCCGGTTATGTGATTGGTTGACGTCGTAACACGTGTCGCTGCTTGGACTAACAAGAGAAAAACAAAATAAAAGAAAAGTAAGAAAAAAAGGTAAAAAAAAAGGAAAAGAAAAGGGAGAAAGAAAGAGAAAAAAAGAGAGAAAGGAAAATAAAAGAATAAAGAGAGAGGAAACATAAAAAAGTAAAAGTAAAAAAAAAAAAAAGTATAAAAAGGGAAAGAAATGAAAAATGTAAGAAAAAAAGAATTGAAAACAGAAGGAAAAAGACAGAAGCAAAACAAAAAAAGAAAAAAAAAACAAAAGAAAGAAAAAAGAAACAAATAAAAACGAAAGAAACAAATAAAAAAAGAAAGAAAAAGATTTAAAAAAAATGAAAAAAGGAAAACACAGCACAAGTAAAATAGGTTTATTGAAAGCCGAGTCTCATCTTTCCACAAAGCGAGACCCCTTTTTAGAAAATGCATTTCGTAATTCATCGGCGGCGGCGCGAAGCTAATTGCTCACGGGGCATTGCATGGGATGAAGAGTGCCAGTTGCAACGATGATTCACAGCGCGTGCAACACTACTTCGAAGAGTGACGCCGAGAGCCCTTCGAGCTCCGCCCTGAACCTCGCACGCTATCCCTTCTTCCTCCTCTTAACCCCTCCCCCCCCTCCTCCTCCTCCTCCTCCTCCTCCTCCTCCTCCTCCTCCTCCTCCTCCTCCTCCTCCTCCTCCTCCTCCTTCATTCTAGTTCTCCACATCCCACCTCTCTCGTCCTACCTCCTCTACCTCCTCCTCCTCCTCCAAACCCCACTTCTTTCGACCCCCCACACCCTCCTCCTATTCCTTACCTTCCTCCTCCTATTCCTTACCTTCCTCCTCCTTACCTTCCTCCTCCTCCTCCTCTTCCCTCTCCTCACCTCCCCCTCCTCTTCCTCTTCTCCTCACCTCCCCCTCCTCTTCCTCTTCTCCTCACCTCCCCCTCCTCTCCCTCTCCCCCTCCTCTCCCTCTCCTCCTCCTCTTCCTAACCTCCCTCCTCTTCCTCCTCCTCTTCCTAAGCTCCCTCCTTCCCCTCCTTTTCTCCCGAACGTACAAGTTTGCGTACTAAACGCTTAATGCCACCATGACTTCGTTCGAATGTACGGCAGTTTCCTCGCATGATGGGCATTGACAGCCTCTTAGGGATGTCCTCTCCTCCGCGATCTCTTCATGTATGTAATTCTTCCGTGACGTCTCTCTTGACGTGTCTCGACTGGTGACGTCTTCTACGCATCCACCAGAAGGGTCTCGATATATTGTGTGTAAGGTGTTGAACGTCGCTGGTAAAGGGTAGCGTGTGTGTGTTTTTGGGACTTCTTTGATAGATCTGGAAGGAGGAGGAGAAAGGTATGGTATATGTAAATAACAGTATGTAAGTAGATAGAAAAAAGGAGAGAGAAAAATAATAAAAATTATATAAATGATACTGATACATTTCTGAATCCATTATACATCTATAAAACAAGAAAAAAAAATCTTTCGCTTCAAGAGCAAGGAAGCTTTACGATGACGAATCCGAAAATTACAAGCCTACCTTGCAGAGCCCATTTACACATGGCGGCAATGCTAATGCAAGGCAACAGAGGCGTAACACTCCTAGGAGGTTTTACGGACAGCACCTCCACCCGGCGCAGCTGTCGGGGACGAGAACGATCAGCAGCTCCGAAAACGACACCAGCGACGACCGAGTAGGAGGAGGACCTCGGTCGTAACGGAGACAAAGGTTGAAAGGTCCTTGCTGTCGAGGACGAGGTAGAGCCATTGGGCTTGTCCCGAGGGTGGCGTAGACTTCTGGTGGTGGACAGCCCGTGGATAGCCCCTGGATAGCCCCTGGATAGTCCTGGGTAGTCGTCTCCCTCTCTATAAAGGTCCTGTAACAACGAGCACTACCGGCCTTACCATTAGCAGTTTAGCTGTACGACAATACGCCCGGGCCACTCATAACGTGTTACGAGGGGGTATTGTGCTTAACTTCTAATGGAAGGAAGGATAGCCTCTTTCTCTCTCTCTCTCTCTCTCTCTCTCACTCTCTCTCTCTCTCGCCGTTGGCTGTCATCATTATGTTTTTCTCCCTCAGAGCACTACAAGCTATAATAAACGTAACTCATATAAATGACAGCCTCTCTCTCGGGGGGGGGGGGAGAAAGAAAGGGGGGGGGGAGAGAGGAGAGGAGGGTACTAAGTTCCCCTTCATCATGGGGAGGGGGGGAGGAAGGGGGTGTCTTCATGCTGGGAAACGGAATTTTACGGGTTTTCCCTTTTCTTCTCCTATTCCAGCCTAGGACGACAATCAGTACAACTCTCCCTCGTGAAATATACGAGGACGAGAAAATATCCGACGCAGCTGTAAGGGTCCAGACTACTATCATAGTAGATTCTTCAGATATATTTTGGAACAAGCGAGATTACTAGCGTCACGGGCTCATATATATATATGTGTGTCGGGATCCATATCTTGGTTCAGATATATGTTGCGTCATAATTTCACTGCAACTGATATCACTTTTAATTCCCAAGACAGAGAGAGTAATAAAAGGAAATAGATTGTAAGTTGGCCCTTAAAGTCAGGTCAGTTCATTTACTTTTTTCTCTACTTTCCAAATAATTTGACGTTTTCTTTTTAATTTCAGAGAGAGAGAGAGAGAGAGAGAGAGAGAGAGAGAGAGAGAGAGAGAGAGAGAGAGAGAGAGAGAGAGAGAGAGAGAGAGAGAGAGAGAGAGGGTGTGAGAAAAAAAGAAAGAGAGAGCGAGTGTGTGTGAGAAAGAGAGAGTGAGAGAGAGAGAAAGAGAGTGAGAGAGAGAGAGAAAGAG
>NW_028234407.1:32321472-32323623 GCF_977035675.1 Penaeus japonicus | reverse complement strand
TATATATATATATATATAATATATATGTATATGTAAATACATACATACATACATACATAATATATAGATATAGATATAGGTATATATTTATATCATATATACATATACATATACATATATATATATATAAATATATACATATGTATATACATATATTTATATATATATAATATATGTATGTATATATTACACACAAACACACACACACACACACACACGCATATATATAATATATATATATATATATATATATATATATATATATATATATATATATATATATATTTAGAAAGAAGAGAGAGAGAGAGAGAGAGAGAGAGAAGAGGAGAGAGATAGGAGAGATAAAGAGAGAGAGAGAGAGAGAGAGAGAGAGAGAGAGAGAGAGAGAGAGAGAGAGAGAGAGAGAGATACTGATATAATATATATACATATATATATATATATATATTATAATTATATATATATATTATATATATATATATATATATATATATATACATACACACACAATTATATCTCTCTTATATCTCTCACCGTCTCTCGATCCCCTCTACATACCGCCCAGCTCCCCTCTCCTCCCCCCCACCCCCTTTACCTACTCACCTTTCCTTTAATCCTCTCTCTTCTTCCCTCACCATCTTCCTTGGCGCCTCCTTATGCCTGGGCGATGTACCCTGACCGTACCCAAGTCCTCAAGCACTTGCAAGCAGACACCACGTACATGTCTTCCACCAATTCTCTCCTGTTTCCTTCGCCATCCCTTTATTCCTTCCATCCTTCGCATAACGCTGACTCTGATTACGTCATCGACACAAGGGCACTTTCCTATGAGTCCTATCAACTGGCGGCCAAGCTCTCCTTCCTTTGTCCTTTTTTCCTTTTTGTTATTTTCGTCTTTGGGTTATTTTTTTCTATTTAGGTTTGATTATTATTCTTGATTTTTTCTTTTAATTGGTATTTACAAGCAGTATACCTTTTATTTAAAAGAATTCTACCGTTGCAAAAGCATAATATTTTCTTTTTTTTTTCCAACATCATTTGCATATTAATTCGCCTTATCTAAAAAAACAAAAATAAAAATACACGTCGTTATTCTACATAAACACACACAAACAAACACATACACACACAAACACACACAAGAGCACACAAACACACACACACACACACACACACACACACTCAACAACCCTCCCCTCCCCCACCCCCACCCCCTCCACCCCCTCTTTCCCCCTCCCATTCTCAAGAAGGAACTCAACTTTGTAATAACTTTTTTTTTTTTTTCATTTTTGATTTATCGCCTTAATTGCTGCCGAGGGAAATCTCTCTCGAAATTGAAAACGAATAGCTGATGAAAAATAAAACTTAAAGATTCTTTTTATTTACTTATTTGGCTCTCACCCGTCTTCTACGAAACACTTGAAACAAATTGAATGTGAAGAAGGAAACTTCTCGTGTGTTATTTCGTCTTCTTGATTCTCTCTGACATTCTGCTTATTTACTTTTTACTGCTCTTAGTCTAGAAGGTTTTGTTTTGTTTTTTTATTCACATATAACTATCATTTTTATTATCATTATCATCGCTTTTAGAATTGTTAGTATCATTATTATTATCATTGTTAATATGACTATACTTATCATTATTATTATCATCTACATAATTTTTATCATTATTATTATCATCAACATCATTATTATCATTATTATTATCATCAACATCATTATTATCATTATTGGCATTACTGTTATTATCATTACTGTTATTGTTATCATTATCATGATCTGCAGTAACAGCTGTAATTGCATCGCCATCATTAGCATCATCATCACCATCATCATTAATGCAAATATCATTATCATAATACCTATTACCAATATCATTAGCACTAATAAAAAGTGTTGCTACCATCTTTCTAATAGTCATCATCATCATCATCATCATCATCTTCATTATCATCATCATTATCATCATCATCTTCATCATCATAACCTGGCTTGTTGTTATCAATATCACAAATATCATTAATGTTATTATAGATATTAATGTTTATATTATTTGTATCCTTTTCATTCTTAATCTAATATTATTCTTATATAATTTTACTAGTTGTTCTATCATGATCATTATTTTACTATTTTTCATAATCAACA
>NW_028234407.1:32288972-32291472 GCF_977035675.1 Penaeus japonicus | reverse complement strand
GTGGGTGGGTGGGTAGATGGGTGGGTGGGTAGATGGGTGGGTGGGTGGGTGGGTGGGTGGATGGGTAGATGAGTGGGTGGGTGGGTGAATGGGTAGATGGGTGAGTGAATGGGTGAGTGGGTGGGTGGGTGGGTGGGTGGGTGAGTGAATGGGTGGGTGGGTGGGTTAGTGAATGAGTGGGTGGGGGAATGGGTGGGTAGATGGGTGGGTGGGTGAATGGGTGGGTGGATGGGTGGGTGAGTGAATGGGTGGGTAGGTGGGTGAGTGGGTGGATGGGTGAGTGGGTGGGTGGGTTAGTGAATGGGTGGGTGGGTGGATGAGTGGGTGGGTGGGTGAGTGAATGGGTGGGAAGGTGAGTGGGTGGGTGGGGGAATGGGTGAGTGAGTAGGTGGGTAGATAGATGGAGGAGACTTGGTAGTGGGGGGGAGGGGAGAGACGCAAGACGTGTGAAGGGGGGGGGGGTGTAGGTGGGTAGGGAAGGCATGGGGCTACAGATGGGAGGGAGGAAGGGGTACATAGTTGAGGATGGGCATGGAGTAGTGCTAGGATGGGATCAGGGAGCATGAGGAGAGGGCCCGAGGTAGGGGGGGGGGGTATGGAGAGGGCCCGAGGTAGAGGGGGGCGGGGGGTAGGGAGAGGGCCCGAGGTAGAGTCAGGGGGGGAGGGGCATGGGGCAAGTGAAGGGTACATGGATCATAAATGGGGAGCGGGGATGGGCATAAGGAATCTATGAGGAGGAAGGGCATGAAATTAGGAGTAGGATGGGGGGAGGGGGGGGGAGGGGCATGAGGGAAAAAGGAGGGAAAGGGACATGGGACGCGGGTGGAGGGGGTAGAACATAAGGTAGGAGAAGGGAAAGGAGATTTTTAGGGGAGGGAGTGGAGGGGAGGGTAAGGAGGAGGAGGAGGCGGAGAAAGAGAAGGAGAAGAAGGAGAAGGAGAAGGAGAAGGAGAAGAAGGAGAAGGAGAAGGAGAAAGAAAGAGGAGGGAGGAGGGAGTAGGAAGTAGGGAGTGTGGGGGGGGGAGGGGAGGAAGGAATGAGGAAGAAGAAGAAGGAGTGGGGAGGGGGGAGGAGGAAGGAAAAAAAGGTAGGGAGGAGGGAGTAGGGAATAGGGAGTGGGGGGGGGGGGAGGAAGGAATGAGGAAGGAGGAGGAGAAGGAGAAGGAGGAGGGGGGAGGAGGAAGGAGGAAAAAGAGGAGTGAGGAGGAAGGAGGAAAAAGAGGAGGAGAAGGAGAAGGAAGAAAGAGGAAGAAGTGGAGGGGAAAGAAGCAAGGAGGATGAGAAAGAGGAGGAGAAGTAGGGAGGAGGAGGAGGGAGGAGGAGAAGGAGGAAGAAGGAGAAGAGAGGACGGAGGAGGGGAGGTAGAGTGTAAATAGGACGGAAGAGGAGGAAAGGAATGCAATTACATGAGTCTCGCAACAATAGAGGAAGGAAGACGAGACAGAATGCAAGATTGCAACATATAAGGAAGTTGCAAGGGAAGGAAAGGTGAGTCATTTTGTAAAAGAGGAATTAGGAAAAGGGAAAGGGTGATGAATAAGACGGAAGGATGTGTAATAATAGCGAGAAAGAGGCAGAGCGTAAGTGAATGTTGAATCACATGGAATGAAGGAAAGAAGAGACAAAAATATAGAATAATAATGATAATGATAATAATAATAATGATAATAATAATAATGATAATAATAATAATGATAATAATAATAATGATAATAATAATAATGATAATAATAATAATGATAATAATAATAATGATAATAATAATAATGATAATAATAATAATGATAATGATAAAGCGTGAAGGATGGAAAGGATGAAAAGAACAGATGAGAAAAATAGATAGATGATTTGATAGAAAGAAAGATTGAGAGGGAGAGGGAGAGGGGGAGGGATAACGAGGTGGAGAGGGAGAGGGAGAGGAAGAGGAAGAGGAAAAGGAAGAGAGAGTGAGAGAGAGAGAGAAAATAATTATGATAATAATAAACGTGAATGAAGGAAAGGATGAAAAGAAGAGACGATAAAAATAGACGGATGATTTTATAGAAAAAGAGATAGAGAAGGAGAGGGAGAGGGAGGGGGAGGGAGGGGGAGAGTGAGATGGGGAGAGAGGGGGAGAGTGAGAGTGAGAGGAAGAGGAAGAGGGAGGGGAGGGGGAGTGGGAGGGGGAGAGCGATCTTCAAAACATACAAAAGCCTGTAAGATAACCTGCCAAGTTCTGATGGAAAATTTGTTCACGAAAAGATAATTGCGATCTTAATGGCGTGTTTAAGACGAAGGTGGGAGGGAGAAGGAATTGTGAAAACATGTTTTTTTTTTGTTTTTTTTTCCTTTTTTAAAATTTAATGACGTTGGCAAAGTGACAGAGCTGGCCAGGTAACAAGGCACAGGGCCACATGCTGTAGGTATAAAGCCAAAAACTGTTCAATATAGAGTGTTTTGTTGTTGCTCGTTTTAAGTATGTTTCCTGCTCGTTTTGTTAGTTGCATGGGCCTTATTTCGA
>NW_028234407.1:32276472-32281472 GCF_977035675.1 Penaeus japonicus | reverse complement strand
CTTGTAGCAAATAACAATGATAATGAGGATAATCATTAAATCAAAGATGCTTTCACAATAGCTTAATTTCAATAGAATTACAATTCTACAATAAAACAATACCGACCCAGCTATTGATACAAAATTACGAAAACACCCAAGATTATAAACGCAAATAAAACTATAATCTGAATACGGTGAAAATCTCTCACAGATTTAATCCTCGGGAATTTCATCACTAATAGTTTCGAGAAAATCTGATTACAAACGTTTATAGTAAGATAATAGATGTGGGAATGGAAGCGTGCGTCAGGCTGAGGGGGAGGAGGAGGGGGGGGAGTTGATTACCTCTTGGCATATTGTTACACTGTTGCCAGATGTCTCGTGAGGGGGAGGAGGGGGGGTGAGTATGGGGGAAATGGGGGAGGAGGAGGAGGAGGAGGTGGAGGGGGGGGGGGGGGGGGGGGGGGGGGGGGGGGGAGGGGGGGGTTGTGGGGGGAGGGGGGGGTGAGGTGGTGGGTTGGGGAAATGGGGGCTATGGGGGGAAGGGGTGGGAAGGAGTATTGTGGTCGGGGGATGGAGTAGTGGGGGAGGGGGGGGGGTGGATGGAGTATGCATGGGGGGAGGGGGGAAGGAGTATGGGGGGAGGGGGAAGGAGTATGGGGGAGGGGGGGAGGAGTATGGGGGGAGGGGGGAAGGAGTATGGGGGGAGGGATGAGGGAAGTAGGGAGGGGAAAAGGAGGAGGAGGAGGAGGAGGGGGGTGGGAGAGGAGGAGGGAGTAGAAAAGGAGAAAATTAAAGAGAAAAAAGGCGAGAGTGAAAGAGACAGACACAGAGACAGACACAGAGACAGACACAGAGACATAGACAGAGACAGACATATAGAGAAGACCTCCCGCAGAACTGAACAAAGACATCATTTATTTCCCCTTTTGAAATTCTGAGCAGACTTTCGAACACGTCATTCACCTTCCTCTCGCAAAACCGTTACAGCTCGATTTTGTTTGTTTGTTTGTTTCTTTAACTGTGAGACTCGCTGAAGAACGGAATTAGAGATGAAGATACGAAAATATGCAATATTTTTTTTTTTTTTTTAGATAAGAAAAAGAAAAGAAAATGTCAAACTTCATACAAGTTATATTACGTTATTAGTTTATACACTAAGCTAAGGTATATTATTATTATAGATCAGGTCCATAATATTCCGTAATTTTCTTCTTTTAACACAGGTTCTAGGATGAAAGGAAGGCTAATGGGGGGGGGTAGGGGGGTAGGGGCTACGGGTATGTAGGGGAGGAACCCGGAATTAAGGGAAGGTGGGGGGAAGGGGGAAGGGGGAGGGTGAGGAGAAGGGGGAGGGTGAGGGGAAGGAAATGGGGAAGGGGGAGGGTGAGGGGGAGGGGGAGGGTGAGGAGAAGGGGAAGGGGGAGGAGAAGGGGGAGGGTGGGGGGAAGGGGGAGGGGGAGGAGAAGGGGGAAGGTGAGGAGAAGGGGGAGGGTGAGGGGGAGGGTGAGGAGAAGGGGGAGGGGAAGGGGGAGGTGAGGGGAAGGGGGAGGGGGAGGGGAAGGGGGTGGGGAAGGGGGAGGGTGAGGAGAAGGAAATGTGGAAGGGGGAAGTGAGGGGAAGGGGGAAGGTGAGGGGAAGGGGGAGGGTGAGGAGAAGGGGTGGGGGTGGGGGCTAGGAGGGGAAGGAAGTGTATGGACGTTCAGGAAGGAAAGTTATAGGGATGGGTTGCGTGTCAGAAGGGCGTCCAGGACGTAAAAGCGCTGTCATTTCTAAACAGTATTGTGGCTTAGGCTGCAACTCCCTTGATGGGCGGGGGGAAGGGGGGGGGGCACAATCGCCTTAATTAATCTCATTAGAGGCGGGATGGCGTTCCGTGATTGATTATTTGCCTCTGGTGTTCCGCGTAGGAATGGGGAAGGGAGGGGAAGATGGGGGGGGGGGGGTAAAGAAGGATGGGACAGATATTATGACATATTCCTTTTTTTTTCTTTTTTCAGGTTTATTTAATTAATAATGTGTTTGTATATATATATTTTTTTACCTTTGATTTTGTATGTTTTAGTTTTTTTCTCTATGTGTTTCCGACTGTTTCTCTCTCTCTCCCTCTCTCTCTCTCTCTCTCTCTCTCTCTCTCTCTCTCTCTCTCTCTCTCTCTCTCTCTCTCTCTCTCTCTCTCTCTCTCTCTCTCTCTCTCTCTCTCTCTCTCTCTCTCTCTCTCTCTCTCTCTCTCTCTCTCTCTCTCTCTCTCTCTCTCTCTCTCTCTCTCAGTTGATCAGTGATGCAATCTGGTGGTATTTACTACTTCCTTGATGACTAATGACTCCCAATCTCTTTCCCCCCTAAAACAGCAACCAATATAAATAGCAACCATTGCAATGCATAACAAACACTGAAAAATCTTCTAAATAAAAAAAGTGCAATACAAAAGTGAAGTGACTCAACATCAGAAGAAGAAGAAGAAGAAGAAAAAAATCATAAATAGAAAGAAAAAAACGAAAAGAAATAAACGACCCAACAGAAAATATTTCCAAAAGACGAGAAAGAGTGAAAAAAAACAACAAAAAAAAAAAAAAACAGGAGAGTTCAGGTCACACTCACAGAACCCACGCCACGTATCTGTGTGACCCGTCGCTCAGAACAACGGATCTCCGGGTCAGAGCTTCAGAGGGGGTCGGGAGAGAACCGTGGCCTTCTGTATAGTGCGCGAGTGTGCGTGTGTGTGTATGTGTGTATAGTGAGTGTTACGTAATCACAGTGAGAATCGAGTGTATCGGGAAGAATGGCGGACCGACGAAGCCTTGCGGTGGAGGGAATAAGGACGCTTCTGCTGGCGATCGTGTTCTCGACGTGTTTCAACCAGGCGGAATCTCAAGGTATGTGTTTACGTCTTATCATGTTTTTTTTTTTTTTTTTTTCCTTTGTGTCTTTTTATCATTGGATCTTGATTTGATTTTGATGTGTTTTTGATAGTGTTGTGAATTGGGTGCTTTCGTGGTGTGATTATTGTTATTTTATTTCTAAAAAAAGAAATTAAATTTGTTTGTTGTTAAAGAAAGGTAAAATGGGCATTGTTAATTATTGAATGTGTTCATATGATACGTATTTTTTTTCATGATATTGCTACGAAAAAAATTATAATGATAGTAATAATGATTAATAATGATAATCATAATGTTATCATTAATAATAGTAATGATGATACTAAAGGTAATGATAATAATGACGATGATAGTAATGACGATAACAACAACAACAACAATAATAATAATAATGACAATGAAAATAATAATAATAACAACGGGAACAGGGATAAATACTTGTCTCACACAATCTGTCACTCAATCCACAGACATCCTCAAAGCAAAGAAATTATCATTGTTCCAAAACCTCATTTCCTTTGGTCTTACGGACATCATGGTGGTAGGGGGGGAGGGGGGCTGGGAGGAGTGGGGGGGGGCAGGGAAGAGGGGGAGGAAGGGAGGTAGGGAGAGGGAGAGAGGGAGAGGGGGGGAGGGAGAGGGAGGGAGGGAGAGAGAGGGAGGGGGAAGGGAGGAGGGAGGGAGATGGAGAGAGAGAGGGAGGGAGAGGGAGGGAGGGAGAGAGGGAGGGAGGGGGAAGGGAGGTAGGGAGGGAGGGAGGGAGAGGGAGAGAGAGAGGGAGGGGGAGGGAGCGAGAGAGAGGGAGAGAGAGGCAGGGAGGGAGGGAGAGGAAGGGAGGGAGGGAGGGAGAGGGAGGGAGGGAGAGAGAGGGAGGAGGGAGGGAGGGAGAGAGAGGGAGGGAGAGAGAGAGAGAGGGAGAGAGAGGGAGGGAGGGAGGGGGGGAGGTGAGATATAAGGGGGGGGGGGCAGGCGTAGGAACAGAGGAAATACAAATGATTTTTTGACGGTGAGGGATAGCTTGTTGTTGCTGCTGAGGGATAACATCCTTTATATTGCAATGATGAGTCGGAGTGAGAGGCAGAGACTGCGAGGACGCAGGTGGGTTGAGGGTATGTGTGCGTGTGTGTGTGCGTGCGTGCGTGTGTGTATGTGCACATACACACAAGTACTCACACAAGTAAACAGATACACATTCACGCTCTGTATGGATGAATGAATGAGTGGGTGGATGGATGGATGGATAGGTGGATGGATGGCTGGATGGGTGGATGGATGGATAGCTGAGTGGATGGATGGATGGATGGATAGATGAATGAATGAATAAATGGATGGATAGATGTAGATAGATGGATGAATGGACAGAGAGATAGATGTATATATGTAAGTATGTACGCATATAGGTGTGTATGTATGTCTGCCTAGGATATATCACATATACACATATGCAATATCATTACAGATGAATCTTACAGATATGAATCCTAGAGAAACCCCGTTGCAGCTGTCCCTGCAGTTACCTCAGGGCCGGTAGTTGCAATTTTCAAAGCAAAGATGATAAAAATGATTATGAGATTCGAATAGTCTGGATCAGTGATAACAGTAACTGTGGTGGTAGTAAGGTTATGAATAATGAGGCTTGTGATAATGATAAGAATTACACTTATGGTAGTGATGATAAGAGGAATAATGATGAATGGTTATTTGTATTATCATTATCATCCTTATTATTATTAGTAGTAGTAGTAGTAGTAGTAATAGTAGTAGTATCCTTATCGTTATTACTATTATCATTATTATTATTGTTATTATTTTTATTATTGATATCATTATCATGATCATTATTATCATCATCATCCTTACATTTATTATTATTATTATTATTATTCCTATTGTTACTATCATCATTACTCATTATTATCATTCTCATTGCCGTCGTTACTACTACAACAAAACAACAAAAGAAACAAAACCAACAGAACCAGAACAAAGAGAGAGAGAGACAAGAGAGACCGATAAACGAGAGATTGAGATAGACAAATAATCGCCATGAAGATCAGTCATGCAATCTCTTAATCTCTCCGTATGATGAGTGTATATCCGGTCGCCACTGACTGACTCACTGACTCACTGACTCCA
>NW_028234407.1:32270174-32272674 GCF_977035675.1 Penaeus japonicus | reverse complement strand
TCCCTCCGCCCCCCTACCCCTTCCCCCATCCTTCTCCCTCCGTTCCCCCCTACCCCTTCCCCCATCCTTCTCCCTCCGTTCCCCCCTCCCCCCCTAAACTTCCCGACTAAGCCTCGCAAGTTGATGTTGCACTAGCATCTTGCACATCTTATCTTGTGTCTGCTTCTTTTCGCTGAGATAAACATTGTATAATATATCTGATATTATACAAATTCATATTCAGATATAAACGTCCTTGTCATTATCACGGAATTATGACTTCCTTTCATCAGTTTAATTTTCCTTACTTGCTAGTGTCTCATATCGAAAAACAAACTGCCTCTACAAATTTCAAAGTAATTTTTTCTCTGTCATTAGTATGATTTACGCAAATTATATTATTACAGCATACGGAACCGCACATAAAATCCATAGCTTTAAAGGATTTTAGAAAAAAAAAAAAAATCTTTACTGGTTAGCCACGCCTCCAGGCTACATACTTTTCCGGCTTTGTATTCAAGATTTTGAATTTCAAAACATATCTGACTATACAAACCTTCTTTTTATGTTTTTGTATCTTTTTTTTGTGTTTGTTTTTTTTTGTTTTTGTGACTGTAGTTATATGATTGTACTTCTACATACACTCGTATCCTTACACGAGTACAAAGACTTACACCTATGTATGTATACACATAAACATACATAAACTTTCCCCCCCCAAAAAAAAAAAAATAATAATAAATAAATAAAATAAAAATAAATAAATAAATAAAATAAAAAAATAAAAAATGAATAAATAAATAAATAAAAGTTCTCTGATATGTTCCTATCATCATATCCCCTTCCCTCCCTCCCTCCCCCCTTCCCCCATTCCCACATTCATCCCCCCCACCTCCCCCCCCCCCCCCCCCCCCCAATCCGCTATTCATAACCCATACACCATTATTCAGAAAAAAAAGAGTCTATATCTATATCTATAAGGGCGCCGTTACCATAAAAAGGAAGACCCATAAACGGCTCTATAGTGATCTTCTTGGTCACCTAAAAGCTCTCACTTGAACCGCGACGCCCATCGACTGAGAGTAAGAAGCGCTTTATCCACAGGGCGCCCGTATCTCTTCCGTTCCTTGCTTCTTTTTTCGTTTTTTATCGTTTTTTTCTTTTCTTGTGTCTTTTTATTTTTCGTTTCTTCTTCTCTTGTGTCTTTTTCTTTTTCTTTTCTTCGTTTCCTTTCGCTTTCATTTCTTTTATTTTTTTATATCTTTTTGTTTGTTTGTTTGTTTGTTGAACGTGTTTTCTTTTTTTCTTGTTCTCATTTTCTCTATTTTTTTTCTTTATTCTTGCTTTTATCTTCCCTCTTCTCCTTCTCTCCTCTTTTCTTTTTTCTTTCTTTTTTTCATTCCTGTCGTTTCCTCCTTTTCTACTTATTTCTTCTTTTTTTCCTCATGTTTAATATGTTTTTTGTTTTTTTTCCCTCATTCCAACCTTCGTTATTTTCCCCATCCCTTTTTTCATTTATTTCTATATTATCAACAACATCATATTTTCTTTTCTTTTCTCATTTTTTTCTTCTTCTTCTTCCTATTCTTCTTCTTCTTTTTCTTCCTCTTCTTCTTCTTCTTCGTCTTCTTCTTCCACTTCTTCTTCATTCTCTTCAACTTCTTTTTTTTTCTCATCATCATCATCATCTTCATCTTCCTCTTCTTCTTTTTTTTCTCATCATAATAATCTTCTTCATCTTCTTCTTTTTCTGCTTCTTCTTCTTTTCCAATGGCACTAACTCACACTTAAAGATGCACTTAAGTTTGATTCAGTGTCCACTTGTTGGCCTTATTTGATTTTTTTTTTCTCTCTCTCTCCTTGCTCTTATTTCTTATTATGGCCGTCTCATTTTGCTCCTTTGTTTGTTTGTTTAGTTCTCTATTAGTTCATCGTCTACTATACAATACAATATGTATACATGTCTATATATATACACACAGCTCTGTCTGTCTGTCTGTCACTCTCTCTCTCTCTTCCCCTCTCCTCGTCCTCTCTCTCTCAAACCAGATCCTCTCGATCTCTTCCTCTCATCTCTCTCTCTCCACCACCACTCGTCTCTCTCTCTCTATCTATCTATCTATCTATCTATCTATCTATCTATCTCTCTATCTATATATATATGTATACATTTATGTATGTGTGTGCGTGTGTTGCATATTAATCTGCAGACCTACTGATTCATCCTATCCTTTTATTGAAGTATTCTACAGCATGCGTGTAGAAAGAACTCAATATGAAAGCTATATATTCCTAGTACTTCAAAGATCAATATCAATTTTCATTACCGTCAACCAGTACATATGAGTCACACGTTGTACCAATTCATTAAATATAGTGAAATAAATCAATAGCTATTCAGATTGAAGGTTTATCACCTGTGCCCCTAAACGATGGGAGAACCTTGTAATTAAACACCTGGGACCAAAGAGACCAGGTGTAGGAGAGACACGACTCCCACAGGTTTAAAAACACACACACA
>NW_028234407.1:32260382-32262882 GCF_977035675.1 Penaeus japonicus | reverse complement strand
ATATATATATATATTCCCTCTTTTTTAAATCTTTGGAAATAACATGCGGTTTCACCGCACTCCGGTAAATAAAAACAAACTTTTCCTGTAAGCCTCCACGTATATTTTCGACATGACATTTCACCCTTTCATATCAGATTCGGCACATAAATGCGGTGGAATAGAGAGGCTCTTGGCATAAGCATGTGGCACCGTTGACACCTCTCTCTTTTTATCTGAACATGTGGTAAGTGTACAGTACGCAGCCATTACCATAAACCAGCTCTGCCATACACATGGAGAGGCTCCTTGTGTATGTGTGTGTGTGTGTGTGTGTGTGTGTGTGTGTGTGTGTGTGTGTGTGTGTGTGTGTGTGTGTGTGTGTGTGTGTGTGTGTGTGTGTGTGTGTGTGTGTGTGTGTGTGTGTGTGTGTGTACGTCTAGATCACAGTCTTTCTCCTCCATTCCCGTTTTTTTCTGTTCTGTCTTTCTTCTTCTTTTTTTTTCCCCTTTTTTTTATTCTTTTCTTCTTTTCTGACTGTCTCTGTGTGTGTCTGTCTGTTTATCTGTCCGTCCGTCAGTCTGTCTGTCTGCACACACGCCCGATAGCGTTCCAACACGAGCACGCTTCCTTGACCAAACAAAATAGAAAGCTAAGCATACATGTAAGCCATATACAACCCCCATTTTCCAAACATATATCCCTCCTCCCTCCCTCCCCATCTTCCCCTCTTTCCTCTCCTCCCCTTCCCATCCCTTCCCCCTCTCCTCCCCTCCTCTCACTTCTCCTTGCTCCTCCTCTACCCCCTGCCTCGCCCCTTCATTCTTTTCCCCTCTCTCGCTTTCTTCCCTATATTGCCTACCCTCTATCTTCTTTTGAGCTTGTTTGCTCCCCTACCCTACCCTCCTCTCCCCTCCCTCTCTCTCTCTCTCTCCCTCCCCATCACTCCTACCCCGATCTTTCCCCTTCCTGACTTTCTCTCTCCCCTCCCCTCCCCGTGCTCCCACCCCAGTCCTCTCTCTTTCTCTCTCTCTCTCTTTCTCTATCTATCTATCTATCTATCTATCTATCTATTTCTCTCCACACCATAACCACGCCATCCACATCATATCTCCTTCTCCTCCACATCCCATCCACCCTCTCCAAATCCTGATGTAGATAAGCAATAAGAATAAGCTAGGTTTCCGGAGCAGATGCTGCCACCGAGTTTATATGCACTGAAGCGATCCCGCCTGTGTCAGCGTGTGCTGACTCGTGAGAGAGTGCCAACGAGCAGTGACTCGATCTGAGCTTCGTCCTTATCCACTGTGTTGTCCAGCCACGGTAGTGAACTCCAGGCGACACTGGAAAATCACGAGCTTGGACTAGGCTCGATCTGCCGACCTCGGGGATGGGAGGTCGGCACGCTAACGACTGTGTGATGTGGATGATGTGGTTAACATGTGGAAGGGGGGGGGAGGATGTGGTTGACATGTGGAGGGGAGGATGTGGATGATGTGGGAAGGGTGTGGAAGGGGGAAGGATGTGGGTAACATGTGGAGGGGAGGATGTGGATGACGTGGTTAGGATGTGGAAGGGGGGAGAGTGTGGTAAAGATGGGGAAGGGAGAGGATGTGGAGAGGAGGATGTGGGTAATGTACTTAAGATGTGGAAGGGGGAGGATGTAGTTAGGATGTGGAAGAGGAGATTTAGAGGATGTGGAGAGGAGAATTTGTTTTTGTCTGTTTCATTTAAATTGCTGTTTGTTTGATCTTTTTAATTATTGTTTTTCTTACTTTCTTTGATTTTGATTTTCTTTTTTTTATCCACTTTAAGTTTTACCATTTACTTTTTCATATTTTATTTATATTTCTATTTTGTTTTTGTTATTGTCTATTTTCTCTCTATCGATTGCCTGTATATGTTGTTGTTGTTTTTCTTTTTATCTGTCTCCGTTATTTTTTCGCAAAATCTACCTATTTAACATTACCTATTAGTTATTTCATACGACATAACATTACGCATTGCAAAAAAGAAAGAAGACCGAATGCGAACATTTTTAATTTTGGTGAAAGCAAATGCATGTAATATTTCACAACGGTTAACTTTATTTCTGCAATTATAATTTAATTTCCGTGTGTGCACGAAGAACAGGGAGAGAGAAAAAATATTAATATATGTAGGATAAACGATAAAAAAAAATGTGTGTGAATATACTGAGAATGAGAGAGAATGAGAGAAAGAGGGAGGGTAGGGGAGGGAGAGGGGGAGGGTAGGGGAGGGAGGGTGGGAGGGTAGGAGAGGGTGGGAGGGTAGGAGAGAGAGACCAAAAGACAGAGACAGAGAAACAAAGAGACAAAGAGGAACGATGAAACAACCAAAATAAAAACATACAAAATACAACAAAATAAAAACAAAAAAACACAACAAAAACAAAAACAAAAAATACACAAAAATAGCTTTAGAAATTGAAAAAAACGGAAAAATAATGCAACAGTGAACACCTTCCACCACTGCTTGCATCTTCCAGCCGTCACTCGCT
>NW_028234407.1:32223913-32236413 GCF_977035675.1 Penaeus japonicus | reverse complement strand
TATATATATATATATATAAATATATATATATATATATACAAAACAATAAAATCAGTTCACAAAAACAAATAATCCCCCTGGGGATCAACACAATCATTACAAAGTTAATCGAGTCTCAAAACTCTCCCTCGAGCAGTTAGCTGAGCAATTGCAACAATCAACAAACTCGGAGAAGAAGCGGAATCCGTACTAATTAATGACCTCATTAAGGTGCTGATGATGCTGCCAGAGTCACTGTCGATAGATAAGGCGAAGGGATGGTGATCGACAGGGCTGGTGGGGGGGAAATGTGGTTGATTTTTGGACGTTTGTTTGGAAAGTGGTTGGGGTGGGGTGCTGTGGGAGGGGAGGGGAGGGGGGGGGTGGTTGTTGTGTTGATGTGGTTGTGGTGAGGGTGATGATGCTAGGGATGGTGGTGATGTGATGATGATGAGGATTGTGGTTGTGGTGAGGGTGATGATGCTAGGGATGGTGGTGATGTGATGATGATGATGATGATGATTTTGATGGTGATGGGAATGGGTATGGGAATGATCATGATGCTGCTAATGATAATGATAATGATAATGATGATGATTTTGATGGTGATAGTGATGGGAATGGGAATGAGCATGGTGATGATGATGACGATGATGATTTTGATGGTGATGGGAATGGGGATGAGGATGCTGTGATGATGATAATGAAGATGATGATGAGGATGATAATGATAATGATGATGACGATCATATCATTAATAACAATAACACCGACAACAAACACAACAACCCCAACAATACCCCCAACAAACCACCACCAATCTACAGCAGACACAACCCCCCCCCCCTCACCCATTCCAAAAGCTCTCGCATCTCTTCATCAAAGATATATCAAGCCAACTGACTAAAAGTTGGGTTCTCATGAGAGGTATTTTATACGCGCTGACTGATTGCGTTTCTTTGTCTGTCTGATAAATTGGAGAGGGAGAGGGAAAACGAGAGGGGGAGGGAGAGAGGGAGGGGGAGGGGGAGGGTGAGGGGTGGAGGGGGAGAGGTGAAGGGGTGGAGGGGGAGAGGGGGAGGGGTGGAGGGAGGGGAGAGGTGAAGGGAGGGAGGGGGTGAAGGGGTGGAGGGGGAGAGGGAGGGGAAGAGGGATGGGGAGAGGGTGAGGGGAAGGGAGGGGGGGTGAGGGGATGAGGGGTAGAGGGAAGGGGTGGAGGGAGGGGGAGCGATAGAGGGGGGGTGAAGGGGTGGAGGGAGGGGGTGAGGGGAAGGAAGGGGAAGGGAGGGAGGGGGTAAGGGGTGAGGGGCGCAGGGAGGGGTTGAGGGGGTGAGAGGAAGGGAGGTAGGAGGGAGGGGGTGAGGAGAAGGGAGGTTGGGTGAGAGAGGGTGAAGGGGTGGAGAGAGGGGTTGAGAGGGGAAGAGAGGGAAGGAGGGAGAGATAGATAGACAGGGAAAGAGAGAGAGAGAGAGAGAGGGACGAAAACGTAGATATGGAATCCAATTAGACAAGTTTTATGGGACGTTAGATAAATAGGTTAATATTTTAAAAAAAGTAACTCCTATTTTTTTAAAGTTTCCCCTCACTTTTTAATGACCCCCCCTCTTTTTTTTCTTTTTTTTTCTTCTCGTTCTACATAGTCGGTTGAGTAACTGAGAAAATGTTACGAATGCAATGACAAGATCTGTTGGTTGACTGGTTTAGCTAACCTGGTTACTGATTGGCTATTAGGAATTCTTGATTGACCGACCGGTTAACTGGTTGAGAAATTTACTATTTACGTGACTGACTGGCTATTAGAAATTCCTGACTGACCGACTAACTAGTTGCGAGTTTTAGTAATTAAAAACAGTTGACTGGCTAATCCCCCGAAAAAACTGTTTGGTTCAACTAACAGTATAACGAATGGCTGATGAGTTAAGTGTCTGAGAGACTGGCTATGAAGTTGATTATTAGTTGGTTGACTGGTTGCTTGGTTACTGAGACTTGAGTGGCTGATCGATTTTTAGCATCGATGGCTCTTTGGTTGCCGTAATGGCGGTCTCGCTGCCTTGGTGGTTTGGTGATTTACAGGCTGGTTCGGGTCTGCTTCTTGTTTCTTGTTTTTTTTTTCTTTTTGTCTTTACCATTTTCCTCTTGTTAGCCGTTCTTCTTCTTTTTATCTTTTTTTTTTTCTTCTCTTTATTTTTCTTCATCTTTATCTTCTTCCTCTTCCTCTTTTTCCTCCACCACCACCACCACCACAACCTTCACCACCTCCTTTTTCTCCTCTTGCACCTCCTCCTCTTCCTCCCTCTCCGCCTCCGCCTCAGCTAACAACTCTTCCACCATCACCACCACCACCTCCTCCTCCTCTTCCTCCTCCACCACCTCCACCACTTCCTCCTCTTTTTCTTCTTCCTTTTCCTCCTTTTCCAGCTCGTCTTCAACCTTTTCTTCTTGCATTCCCTTCTTTTCTTCGGCTCCTCAAGTCGCAAAGGCCAAAATCACACAAAACACACTATTTTAATATAATAAAATAATAATAACAATATAACAAATGGGACCAAGAGAGTAATATTGTTAATGTCCAAAGCCGGAGATTTTTGGTTGAAAATGTAGGTTAAAAAGGTTTTGGCTTTTAAAATATTCGTTACTTTCCAATATTACAACGATGGGGAATATTATTGACAGTGGCTATTTTTTTTTCTTTTTTTTGTGAAACGTGACAAGCAATGGCGAATTTTGTAAATGAAGCCTTGCTCACTCACTCCCCACTCCTCTCCCTGCCTCCCTCCCTCTCTCTCTTTCTCTCCATCTCTCTCCCTCTCCTTTCCCTTCCCCCTCTCCCTCCCTTTCCTTTTCCACCTTAATATCCCTCCCTCACTGTCTCTCTCGCTTACAGTCTTCCCTCTCAGCGCTCTCTCCCTCTCGCCACCCCTCTCCCCCCTCCCACTTGCTATCTTATCTACCTATGTTGCAGTATTTGCAGTTCCTGAACTAATTTAATGATAGAGCCAAAGGCGACCGCTTACGAAGTTAGTTAGGCTGAAAGTCAATCCGTTCTAAAGTTATGCGTGGTATTCTGCGCATATAGTCCCGTGGCCTCTAACACAATGCAACATGGGTCTTGGGATCATGATATGTTGCAGGAGTCAACCTTGATGATAGGACGCGAGAGTCAACGGGACTTGAGTCTGTCTGTCTGTCTTTCTGTGTGTCTATTTGTCTGTCTGTCTTTCTGTGTGTCTATTTGTCTGTCTGTATATCTGTCTGACATTCTATCTCTTCATCTCTGTATCTCTAATCTTGATCTGTCTTTGTCTCTTCTGTTTCTCTCTTAATTCGTTCTGTCTGTCATAAATATGCTAATTAGGGCATGCGCGTTAACGGTTGCATAATAACTCTCCTTTTCCCTTTGATGTGATTCGTGAGCTTGAAAGATAGATACTGAAGGTGAAGTCTTAACCTCTGACCCTAACTTATCATAATCATCTTATATAAGCGCGCGAGTATGCACACACACACACACACACACACAAGCACACACGCGCGCTCTCACCCACACACGTTCTGCTACCCCCCCCCCCCCCCAAAAAAAAAAAAAAAAAAAAAAAACTCACTTGTCCTTATACCCCCCCCCCCTCCCCCCTTTCTAAGACACGTATCGAGATCACTCCCTTCGACCCGTCATTAGTTCGCTGATTATCCGCTATATCTTGATAATACGAGCATCCTTCATTAACTAAGAAGGAGGGAGGCGAGGGAAAGAAGAAAAAAAAAAATCCTTTGTTTTTTTGTTTTCCTAGTTCAGGTTACCTATATATGAGCGGTCACTTTTCTTATACTCTTTTTCTGTTTTCTTTTTCTTTTTTCTTTCTTTTTTCTATCGATCTTTCGCCTCTCCTGCTTTGGGTTAAATGGACATTTCCATTTCGGGAATCAGTTATCTCTCTCTCTCTCTCTCTTTCTCTTTCAATTTCTCTCTCTCTCTCTCTCTCTCTCTCTCTCTCTCTCTCTCCCTCCCTCCCTTTCTTCCTTTCTTCCTCTCTCTCTCCCTCTCTTTTCTCTCTATCCATCCATTTCTTCCATTCCTTCCATCTCCTTTTTCATCTTCCTCCACCTCCTTTTTTTTAATCCTTCTATGACAAGAATATCATCCCTTACAAGGCTGAGGCTTATTTTGGTGGCTTTTTAAACCTGTCATGTTTTTTTGTTTTTTTTTCATGTCTTTGGGATAAAGAGATGAGAGATGTCGGTAAGTGGGATGCAGGTTTGATGATCATGATGATTGTAATGAGCAGGAGGTAAGTATCGTTGAGGTGAATATGTTTAGATGCTGATGATCAGAATAATGAACCTGGTGATATCATTATTATCTTTATCAAAATCATCATCATCATTGTCCTTGTCATTGTTATTATTAGCCTCATCATCATCATCGTCATCATTATCATCATCATTATCATTATTATAGTTGTTAATAAAGGTGATAATGATAATGACAAAAGTAATGATAATAAAATGACAATCATGTTAATAATCATGATACGACCGACATTAAAATGACAAAAACAACGAAAAAAAGAAAGAACAATAACATGAGAACAAAAACATTAATAATAATTATAAAGATGATAATAGAATAAATAACAACAGCAACAATAATAACAATGATGATAACAATAATAATAAAAAATAACGATATACAAAAATCTACAAATCTTAAAAAAAAAAAAATAATGAGAAGTAACCTGAAGCATATTGTGAGAAAAATCTATACAAAAAGACACACACCTTCTTCACTCACATACGCCTTCAAGAGCAAAAAAACCCACCAGACAGACGGGAAGGGTGTGGGGGGGGGGGGGGGGGGGGGGGGGGGGGGGGGGTGGGGGGGGGGGGGGGGGGGGGGGGGGGGGGGGGGGAGGGCGGTTAAGGGTAAGGTAAACATGTAAATAGATGCCTTAAAAAGCACTTAGCCTGCCTGACCTATAGAGTTACACTGTGACCTAGAAAATTGTCGAGAAGTATGTATGGTGGTTGTTGTGTTTCTAACTTAGAATATATTTTATTTCTTTTTATCTGTCATTTTATTTTGTATATCTATTTATTTATTTACTTATTTTTTATTCTTTACTTTATTCATTTGTCTTTTTTTTTCTTTTAATTCTTAACTATTTCTTTTTTTAGCAGACTAGAGGTACTTGTGTTTGGTACTTCCGGTTTGAGAGGTTAACTTAGTCTTTTCATAACTTTTTTCGTATCTGACTTATGCATGGGTGAGTCTATCCCTGAGTCACACTTTAAAAACAATGCTAGCTGAAAACATGGTGGTCATGATATTATATAGACCAATTATCATCACTATTATATATTCTATTATTTTCAGAAGGCGGTGGTGCACAACTATACTGGGTATTAGCTGTTCGTAATTTCTGGAATGTAACTTTCCCAAGCCAATGGACCGAGACGGAGGGTAAACTGCGAAAAAAGTAACCTGTTCACCAGTTATTGAGCGGTTGGTGCAATACTATACTGGGTATTACTTGTCGTAATGTAACTTTGCCAAGCCAATGGACCGAGACGGAGGGTAAACTGCGAAAAAAGTGACCTGTTCACCAGTTATTGACATGGAACGCACATATATATATATATATGTGTGTGTGTGTGTGTGTGTGTGTGTGTGTGTGTGTGTGTGTGTGTGTGAGTGTGTGTGTGCGTGTGAACGCATTCGTATACGCTTGCAGGCGAGTACCTCATTGTGGGCATCTACGCAATAATCGGAACACATACAGTGTACTAATATCTAAAAAAGGGAAAAAAGGTAGCAACAAATATTTTTCTTCTCCTTTTTGGTGCAAGGCAAACAATGATGGCCTCTTAATTATCTCCCATAAAAGCTTCGGCTTCGAGATGATTTAGCTGGAAGCAATTACGCGAGTCAACATGGACGTTTGGATTAAAAAAAAAAGAAGGAAAAAAAAGTTTAAAAGACGACGAGAAAGATAGACTAAAGCTAAATGATTATCGTGGGTCGAACCATCGGCTATTGGGCTTGGCGGACATTCGCTAGGACGCGCTTTAGGTTACTATCTTTCTCTATTATGGGATTTTGCTGTTTCGCTTATTTATGGGTGGAGGAAGAGAAAAACAGAGAGAGTAGGAGTGAAAGAGAGAGAGGGAGGGGGTAGGGAGGAAGTGAGAGGGAGGAAGAGAAGAAAGGAGGGAGGGAAGGAGGGAGGGAGGGAGAGGGGAAGGAGGGAGGGAGGGAAGGAGGGAGGGAGGGAAAGAGAGGGAGGGGATAGATTGAGAGTGAAAGTGACAGAAAAAGAAAGAGACGAGAGGAGATAGATAGATAGATAGAGAGAGATTAAGAGTGAAACTGAGACAGAGAGAGAAAGGAAAAGAAAAAAGTAAGAAAGAAAGAATGAGCAGACAGAGACACCGGAAGAAGAGAGAATGAAAAAAAAAAGAGCAAGAGAAAGCACACGCAAACTCGTCTCCATTTTTTACTCGAAGACCATACCTTTCATCACACGTTACCAATAGCCGTCACCCTGCGCTCTGATTGGCCGACGTCAAAGTACGCCCTCTTTGTTTACTCCAAATGAAAAGGCGCCATGGAAAGTCGTTAATTTACCGGAGTAACTAGACGAATTTCGTTGGCATTACAATAGTGCTTCTGAAGTCCCCCCGCGTCCTTGCAAGCCCCATTCAAAAGGTCCCAACGGTTGTCTCGCTGTCCCACTGTGTGTCATAAGCGACATTATTCCTCGTCCTGCTTCCTGGCCTGGCTGGCGTTTGAGGGTTTGGCTCCTTTGTTGAGGGTTTGAGTCTGAATGCGCCGCTGAATTTGCGAAATGTATAATTGAACATTGTTATGCAAGTGAGGCGTCCGAACTGTTTATTTGTTTCGGTGACTTGGCAGTTAGGGTGGTTAGGTTGTTTGGCTACTGTTGGGACTTGCGGTTCGGGTGTTGTTTGTTGTTTGAACTGGATGAAAAGTTGGGGGACTTGGGTTGGATTTGTGTTTGGTTGATCGTAATGTGTTTGTACTGAGTGATGGGTATGTGTTTCTTTTATTTTTCTAGAGTGTTGTAATTCTATTTTATTTTCCTTCTTTCTCTTTTGTTGCTATTTTATTTCATTCTTCCTTTGGCTCTCTCTCTCTCTCTCTGTATATAAAACACAAATACCTATATTTATAAATATATAGTATAAACATTTTCGTATTTCCACACATATGTAATGCGTATCTGTCTGTATGTCCACCAAAGCCATCTCGCAATCCCATGCGTCTCCTCGCGGTTTGACGTTGAGGGAAGAAGGCAAGCAAGCAAGCAAGAAAGGAAGCCATTTCAACATCAACATCACCTTGCCTCGCTGCCTGCAATTGAGTGAGAGAAATCAGCCTTCACGCCGTCTCGCTTCTGGAAAGGGAACCGCTCAGAGGCCGAGATTCCACTAGGCTCATCTGACACTAGAAATAGACTCAACTTTGGGATTATCACCCTTCTGTTGAGGCCTCAGTGTGCGTCACACTTTTGTTGAGGCCTCAGTGTGCATCACCCTTTTGATCAGACCGTAGTGTGCTATCTAGGGAACCTGAGGAGCCAGACCTAGATCTTCATCTTTTATCGGTTTATAAGTTTGTTTAATATCATCACGTAGTTATGATATCGTAAAAAATATATATATTTGAAGCCAGTTTAAACTAACTAAGCCCGGTGGAGTGTACTTGTAATGTGACCAAATTGGTTAGATGGAAATAGTTTAGGAACCAGGAATGATTCTGGGTGGAAGAACCTAGGATTATACGCATTTCCCGGAAGCATGTACGAGGAAATTATCTCAAACATCTCCCTACCTCTCTGTTCAAAGATAAGAGAGGAAAACGAGCGGGGGGGAAAAAATTACAAGCAAGCAAATGCAAGCAAGCCATCTGGACACCACCTTTTCCTCCGTCCCGCTGCTCGAAGGGGAGTGAGGAAAGCAAGCAAGCAAGCAAGCAAGCAAGCAACTCAACAAACAGGCAAGCAAGCACGTTTCCCATCCACGCACAATATATGACCTACCCCTTGTGTTTACGTGTTGAGTGGCAGTTTTGACCCGCTTGTGGATGGATGGTTTTGAAACACGAAGTAACCGACGCTAAAGCTTTTACTTCGGGAATATATTACGGGACCGAATTTCCCATCGTATAGTGTAGCTCTCTTATGGTGACGTGGTGGTTGATGTTTGTTATATTATGTGTACTTATGGTGATGTTTCTTTTCCTTTATCTTGGATTGGAATCTTTTATCAGTGATAAAGTATTTAAAAGTTTTTTTTCTTCTAATCTAATACAAGGTACTGTGGAGAGGGTACTTGGTAATATAAATACCTTCATGAAGGTATGGATGGAAATAATCATTCCTTAAAGCAAAATATAAACTTTAATCAATCTTATTCTATTTTTAGAAGATAATGAACTTGAGAACCAATACAATTAATCTGTAGACTTACACAAAACTTACGTAATCTAAAGCATTATATAGGGAGTAGATACAGCCATTAGAATCTTACGTAATCAATAAAATCATATTCATATTTGTTCTACCTCTGCACTTCCTCCCACCGCAAAATCTCCCACTATATATTTATATTTCTGTCTCTTTATCTGTCTTTCTATCTATTTATGTATCTATCTTTCTTTGCCTCTCTCTTTCTTTACCTTTATTTCTCTATCTTCATCTTTCTATTTCTATTACCTCCTATTTTTTTTCCTTTTCCCACTCCCACTCTCGCTCCCACTCGTTTCCCCTCTCCCTCTCTCACTCCCACTCCCGCTCCCACTCCCACACCCTCTCCCACTCATTTCCCCACTCCCACTCACTCTCCCTCTCCCATTCCCACTCCCACTCCCTCTCCCTATCCCTCTCCCATCCCCACTCCTTCTCTCACTCCTTCACAAACTCCCACTCCCTCCCTTTCCTCTTCCTCTCTATATCTCTGTAATAAAAAAAAGGCAAAACATTAAATAAATAAAAAATACTCTCTTCATGGTCATCACACGTGTCACAGCAGAATTGAAGTCAAAAGTGCAGCTCGATCGAACACGTTTATCCTTACTCATCACCCGAACCATTTGCTTTCATCATGGCAACATCATCACACGTGTCACCATAGTGATTGGGGGGATGGAATCATTCTCTTCCTCCCCCCCCCCCACCCCCCTCTTCCTTTTCTGTCTTTTCTTCCTCCTCTTATCCTCTCTTTCTCCCTTCATTTTTCTTTTCTTCTCGTTTTTTTCTTGCTCTTCTCCTGTTCCCTTACTCTCCCCCTCCCCCCTTCTCCCCATTCTCTCCTCTCCTTAACCCTCCTCTCCCCCCCCCCTTCCTTCCTCTCGTCTCTTCCTCCCCTACTCCCCTCTTTCGCTCCTGCCCTCCTCCCCTCCTCTCTTCGGCTCCGCCTGCCCTCTTCCCTACTCTCCTCCTCCCGTCCTCTCTCCCTCCCCTCCTCTCTCCCTCTCCTCCTCCTTCCCTCCCCCCCTCTTCTCTTTTCTTCCTCTCCTCCTCCTTCCCTCCCCACCCCCCTCTTCTCTTCTCTTCCTCCTTCCCTCCCCCCCTCTTCTCCTCTCCTCCTCTCTTCATCCCTCTCCTCCTCCTTCCCTCCCCCCCTCTTCTCTTTTCTTCCTCTCCTCCTCCTTCCCTCCCCATCCCCCTCTTCTCTTCTCTTCCTCCTTCCCTCCCCCCTCCTCCTCCTCTCTTCATCCCTCTCCTCCTCCTTCCCTCCCCCCTCTCCTCTTCTCTTCCTCTCTTCATCCCCTCCTCTCTTCCTTCCCCCCCCCCGCCCTCTCTTGCAAAAAAGGGCATAAAATCGCAGGTTTTGGAACACATGATCCTCTTTAGGCTTTGGTGAAATTCTGCTTTGATATCGCGTGGTTAGCGAGAGCGGAATGATCATTTATTTATTTATTCTAGTATAATTTTCTTCAGCATAATCTTTTCATTTTTAACGTTCAAGGAGGTTATCGAATGGATGTGGAAATACTAGTAAAGCTATTGTATCTAAAGTTTATTTGAAATGGATAGACACTTATATACACACTCGCGCTCGTGCGCGTACGCACACCTACACACACCTATGCATGTACACACACGCATATATGTATGCATGTACACACACACGCACACACACACACACACACACACACATGTATCTGTGCGTGTCATCGTCATCGCCACCACCATCATCATCATCATTATCATCATCACCATTCTTCTTCCTCTATTACTTCTTATTCTTCATCTACCTTTTTCCTTTTTCCTTTTTTTTCTAAATAATTATCTTCCATTTGATTTTTTTCCCCATTCACCCTCTCCTTTGCTTCAATTCCCTTTCATTTCTTCATCGATGACTTTCCCTCTTTTTCTCTAGTCTTTTTCTTGTCTTTCCCCTCGTTCCCCTCACCTATATGAAGGCGTATATCATCACCAAGGGTCTTTCTAATTTCTTTCACAAACTTTTAGAAATATATCATAAAAAGAAAGAGAATAATATTCAATTAGCTTTTTGCTTTGTTTTGGTGAGATTATATATATATATTTTTTCTTTTGCAATGATTCATTTGTTTTGTGTCTTTGTTTCTTTGTTGCTTGTTGTTGTTTTTGTTGCTTGTTGTTTTTGTTCTTCTATTTCTTTTTCTGCTTTTTTGTTCTTCTTTTTCTTCTCCTTCTTTGCTTCTCTTTCCCCTTCCCTTTCTCTTTTGTTTCTTTAATCTTGACCCGAGTGAAAGCACTAATTAATCTCAAACGTTTGTATTGCTCAGTACTTCTCTTTCGAAAGGCTGAGGGAGGAAGGGGAGAGAGGGAAGAAGAAAAGAAGAAAGGAGGGTGGGGAGGGAAGGGGAGGGGAAAAGTGGGGAAAGGAACGAAGCAAGGAGTAGGTAGGGATGAGAGAGAGAGGGAGGGAGAGAGAGAGAGAGAGAGAGAGAGAGAGAGAGAGAGAGAGAGAGAGAGAGAGAGAGAGAGAGAGAGAAAGAGAGAGACAGACAGACAAAGACAAAGATAGAACAGAAACAGAGATAGAACCAGATACAGATGCAGAAAGAGAAAAAGAGGAAAAAAGAAAGAGAGAGAGAGAGAGAGAGAGAGAGAAAAAAAAAAAAACAGAACAAGAGAGAGAGAGAGAAAGAGAGTGAGAGAGAAAGAGAGCGGGGGAAAAAACCCGCATAATACAAACAATTTACGTCCATATTCAGCTACCATTACTCAAGAACCGTCTCCCGCCTTTCCACTAATAGTACCAAAACTCGAACCTAGGGAAACGGAAGAATCACCCTAATCAACACCGTGAATAAGGCTCGATTTCCCATCTAAACCCCATCCCATTAACGTCTCGGGTGAGCTTCCACCGCAAGTTTTAATTGGCGGGTGTTATCAAGGCAGCCAAAGAAGCATGGGTCAAAATTTTGGGGCGGTCTTGAGGATTAATTTTCGAGACGGGGAGGGGAGAGCTGGATGGAACGGCGAAGACCTTGCTGGAGGAAGGGAAAGGGTTGTGTTAAGGTTGTCGATTGATGGACTGGGGTGGAATGTCTCCCTGTTTTATACATATATATATATATATATATATATATATATATATATATATATATATATATATATATATATATATATATATATATACATATCTCACTTCTTACTTCTTCCAGTCTATTCTCCAGTTCGTTAACTCCCTCCTTCTTCCCCTCCTTCTTCCACTCCCTCCCTCCTTCTCTCCCTCCGTCCTTCCTTCTCTCCTTCCCTTATTCCTTCAATCCTTCACTCCCTTCCTCCTTCCCTCTCTCATTTCGCTATCCCTTTCGACTTCTGTTTCGCCTTCCGTTTCATCCTCATATTTCACTTTCTTTTCGCTTTCCATTTCACCTACCTTTTCTTTCATTTCTTCATTCTTTCTTCTCATTCTATTCCGTTTCACTTCCATTTTCCGATAAAAACGGAAACCTTGCAATAACCATTTGTATTTATATATTATGTTTGCTGTAGTTGTTATGTCCATCGAATATTATTTGCACATGTATGCTGTTGCTATTATATTCTTGTTGTATCTTTCATGTCATTCCCGTTGTTACATATATATCTTACCACATACACACATATACATACATATACGTGCGCTCGTTGCTTCACCTATCTGTTTACCGTCCCTTACTATCACGTCAGACATTCCAATGTTGATTTGTCCTTCCCTTCGCAAGAGCTATGTATTGATGCAACACTTCCCTCATCACATTCTAAATGTCACATGTCACAATGAAGCACGTGATTCACACATATTCTCAGACAAATCATACATTGTGGTAGAGAGTCTCCTCTCGGGGAGCAGAGGAGGAGCAACACCTCGCTCTTCCTCGGAGAAGGAGGAGGAGCCCTCAATCCTACTTACTACAATTCAAGCTTAAATATATAAACCAAGAAAGTTGTTCCAGCCATGTTCTTCACACCCTAAGCCACGCTACCAATATTCATGTAGAGGTCCGCCAGTAGACCATTTTA
>NW_028234407.1:32218913-32221413 GCF_977035675.1 Penaeus japonicus | reverse complement strand
CTTCCACCCCTTCCTCTCACCTCCTCTTCACTTTTTCCCTCATCTTCCACCCCCTCCCTCTCCTCCCTTCCTCTCACTTTCCCCTAACCTTCCGCCCCCTCCCCCTCTTCCCTTACTCTCAACTCCCCCTCACTTCTCATTTCACTCCCCCTCACTTCCTCTCACCTCCCCCTCATACTTCCACCCCTCCCCTCACTTTTTCCCTCATCTTCTACCCCCTCCCTCTCCTCCCTTCCTCTCACTTTCCCCTAATCTTCCGCCCCCTCCCCCTCCTCCCTTCCTCTCAACTCCCCCTCACTTTACCCTCATATTCCAACCCCTCCCCCTCACTTTCCCCTCATCTTCTATCCCCTCCCTCCTCCTCCTACCTTCTTCTCACTTCGCCCCTCACTTTCTCCTTATCTTCCACCCCCTCCTCCCTTTACCCTTCCTCTTACCTCCCCTTCACTTTCCCCTCATCTTCCAATCCCTTCTCCTTCTCCCCTCACCTCGTCTTCACCTCTCCTCACACCTCCTTCCTTCCCCACCTCCAGCTTTCCCTACACACCTCCCCTTCCCCTCCCGTTCCCTCATTCTTCCCCTCATCTTCCCCCTCCCCTCCTCCTCCCCTCCTGAAGCCCCCTCATTTCTATTCCTCTCCTACTCCTTACCCTCCTTATCTCCTGCACGGTAAACAAGCCAGAGCTCTTCCCGGCTTTATTTACCATTCCACTAAGATAAAGTTACTCTCCCCCCCCCCTCCATCGCTCCCCCTATTCTTCCTTCTTCCCTCGTTCCTTCCCTCTCTACTTTCTCTTCCTCCTCTTACCCCTTTTCCACTTCTTCTCCTTCTTCTTATTTCCCCCGTTCACCCCTTCCCCCTCTTACCCTTTTCCCTCTCTCCCCATCTCCCTCTCCCCGATTACCCCCATCTCCCCTCCCCCTCTATCCCCTCTCCCTTACTCCTCTCTCTCCCTCCCCCTCTAACCCTACTTTCTCCAAGATTTTCCTTCAGCCGATTAAAATCTACACGGATTTATTTACTCACGACGGGGCGGGGGGGGGGGGGGGGAAGGAGGAAAGGGAGAGGAGTGAGGATGGGGAGGGAAGGAGGGGAAAAAGGAAGGAGGAAGCGGGGGTGAGGGAGGAAGGGCTAGAGGGTAGGAGGAAAGGGGGAGGGGTGACGATGGGGAGGGAAGGAGGGGGAAAAGGAAGGAGGAAGCGGGGTGAGGGAGGGAAGGGAAGAGGGAAGGAGGAAAGGGAGAGGGGTGAGGATGGGGAGGGAGAGAAGAAGGGGAATCCTTCCTAGATTCGTACCTCTATTTCGTCTATTTCTCTTCCCTCTTTTCATCTCTTCCTATCTTCCTAACTCTCTATTTTTCCCCAATTCCCCTCTTCCTACCTTCCTATCTTTCATTTTTTTTCTATTTCTTTTTTAACTTTGTTCTTGTGATTAATCTTTATTACCTCATCCTTTTGAGATGTAAGTAACCACTTATCTCAATAAACTTGTGAAAGTCAAATATCTTTCCTTTCCCTGTCCCTTTCTTTACTGTCCTTCCCTCTTTTCCCTCCTTCCAATCTTCCTTCTCTTTCTCCTTCTCTTCCACCCTTTCTTCCTTTCTCTTTCTCCTCTTTCGCTTTTCTTTCTCTTTCTTCTTCCTTTTGCCCTTCCTCTCTCAATTTCCCTCCTTCCCTCCTCCCCTCTCCCTCTCTCACTTCGTCTCTCTCTCTTCTTACACCTCTCTTTCTCCCACTTCCTTCCCTCATCTCCACCTGCACCTCTCCTTCCCCTTATTATTCCCCTCTTCCACCTCTTCCTCTTGCACTCCAACCTCTGATCCACCTCCACCTCTCCCACCTTTCTTCCACCTCCACCTCTCCCTCCACTCTCTCTCACCCTCTCCCCTCTCCCCCACTCTCTCTCCCTCTCCCATCTCTCCACCCCCTCTCCCTCTCCCTCTCTCCCCTCTCCACCTCTCCCTCTCCCCTCCACTCTCCCCCTCCCACTCTCTCCCTCTCTCCCTCTCCCTCTCCCCCCCCTCTCCCCCCCTCTCCCTCTCCCACCCCCTCTCCCCTCCCCCTCCCACCCCCTCTCCCTCTCTCCCTCTCCCTCTCCACCTCTCCCTCTCCCTCTCCACCTCTCCCTCCCCCTCCCCCTCTCCCTCTCCACCTCTCCCTCTCCACCTCTCCCTCTCACTCTCCACTCCACCTCTCCCTCTCCCACTTTCACCTTGTTGCTGTTCATGCTATTACACAGATCAGGTCCCTTTCCAATGGTTGTCACTGGAGAGTCGAACATGGCGCACATTCCGAAGAGATAGTGTAAGCGTGAGTTTATTTAGTTTGCGGGAGGTGAATGAGAGAAGGAGAGAAAGAAAGAGAGAAAGAGAGGAGGAGGAGGAGAGAAAGGGAGAAGGAGAGGTTGTGAGAAAGAGAGGAGGAGAGAAAGAAAGAGAGAAAGAGAGGAGGAGAGAAAGAAAGAGAGAAAGAGAGGAGGAGAGAAAGAATGAGAGAAGGA
>NW_028234407.1:32211413-32213913 GCF_977035675.1 Penaeus japonicus | reverse complement strand
TAGTAGCCTTTTTGCGGCCATGAGTGATGCTGTTGGCTCGGCGACGGATCTCGTTTTCTGTTGCGAGGGAGGGAATTAGTCACCTGTTAGTAGGGTAGACTCGGCTATTTATTATATTTGCTATTTCTCTCTCTCTCTCTCCCTCTTTTCCTTTTTCTTTCTTTGTCTCTTTCGTTCTCTCTCTCTCTCTCTCTCTCTCTCTCTCTCATTATTCCTTATATGATGTTATAAGCTGAGATTTTACTTTTTTCATATCTGTACCTTCTGGCACAACAAATGTTGCTAGACATCTGAAGAAATGTAATCATTGTCGTAATAAATTCACATTCCTGGAAGTTGCAAGCCTTGTTTTACAGGCGAAAAACTGCATCGCTTTATTTTCATTCTAAAACATACACAAATACGACATAAGTTGCAAAACCTCCGGCTTCTTGCAACCATTCTGCAGTGACATGCATTACTAATATGCTTAAATAATTTTGTAAAGAAAAAATATACTAAACTGAAATCGTTACTTTGTGAAATTGGAAGACCGATTAAACAATTGAAAAAAATATACATTGCAACAGGAAAATAAATAAGAACAGAGAATGTGGTGACGTCGGAACTGAGCCGATGGTTCCATTTCACAAAACGACCGATAATTTGAGTCTGGATCCATTCGATTCACCAACCTGACGCCAACTCTTAAAAAGAAATGAAAAACGAATAAAGATAAAAAAGGAATAAATATCCTTGTATAATCGAAGATAAAGATAACCTCTGCTTAAAAAAAAAAAAAAAAAAAAAATCACTTCTAAGAGCACGCTATAATTCCTTTCACTAAATTAATAGCAATCCTCTCACTCATTTAATAGCGTGGATAAAAAAAGACAATCTATTTTTCCCAAACATTCATAACAATGAAGTATGTCTCATTTCTTCTTGCAAGGAATAGCAAGACGCCACGTCACTTCGTAGAGGCGGTAACGTTAAAAGATCGTTCACCCACATCCAACTCCCACGATCTATTTCGCTTACTCTTGTTTCATTCGTGTTATGCGTGCGTCATATATGTGGGTATGTTGGTTCGTGTATGTGGGCGTTTGGGATGGTAGGAGGTTGTGTGTGTGTGTGTGTGTGTGTGTCTGTGTGTTTGCGATCACACACCCTCTTTCAGCCTATTAATACTTACCAATATCTATCTCACTATCTCCCAATATCTTTATCCCAATCTATGTATCTCTCCCAACGTCTCCCATGTGAGGTTATCCTATGTGCTGAAACTCCTCCCGGGCAAATTCAAATACTTCATTACATTTCATTACACGCTCGAGGTTAGTGTAATAGGGGAAATATCTCATTCAAAATCCTCTAAATTATTACTATTGGAATTACTTCTGCCACTACCTTAGGCAATGGTAATAATGATAAGAATGATAAATAATAATGGTAACGAAGTACAACAATAACGATAACGGCAGCAGCAAAGATAGTAGTACTACTAATAATAATGATATCTTTATTATTATCATCATCACCTTCATCACACACATATGATATATATATATACATAAATATATATATATATATATATATATATATATATATATATATATATATATATATATATATATATTGTTATGGTCAATTAGGATGAACCCTGTATCTTTGTGCTGTAGAAATTTTGTAAAAGAAAAAAATTAAATGAATGTTCAAAACGCTTAGCGCTGCTTACAAACTTAGATTTAGGCTTGTAGTTCATAAGACTGCAATGGAGCAGAAATGTCAAGGTCCTTGGTTGTGTTCATCCTTTAATTTCAAGGACAACCTGTAAGCTGGATCCAAGGTTATTTTTTTACTTATTTCTAAGATGAAACTTAAGAATTTATTTATGTCATTGTCTATATGTTTCTTGTAAGTATTCCTATACCTTACTTATATCTTTATAAACATATATATACATATATATATAATATATATATATATATATATATATATATATATATATATATATATATATATATATATATGTATATATATATGCATATCTGTATGTATATGTATATATAAATAAATGTTTGATAACCTTATGCATACAAGGCTAAAGTGAAGAAAGAAAGACGAACAGAGAGTGGGGAGGGGTGTGTGCATATATAAAGATTTTATTATTTTTTATTCTTTATTTTTCTTTCTTTGACTTTGCACTTTTTAAAGTTGATTTTAGTTTTTCTAATAAAGATAGATACAGAAGGGAGTTGCTTACAGCGATTCATAAGGGACTATTTGAACTATAAGCTTCTCAGCTAGAGTGAACTTGAACCACTGAATAAGTAAGATGTACAAACTTCTTACTGCAATCCTTAGCGTCTGTATTTAGGAAATAATTTTATTCTAAACTGCATTTGATCGGCGAAGTTTTGGCTTAAGTGAAAAGTATGAATTTGCACCAGAGATATGCAAAATATGAAAAAGGATGATAGTCGTGAAATTGATCCGAGTCGGGAATATTTATGCAATA
>NW_028234407.1:32191413-32193913 GCF_977035675.1 Penaeus japonicus | reverse complement strand
AGGGAAAAGAGAGAGGAGAGGAGAGGAGAGGAGAAGAGAAAATGGGATATCAGAACGACTCCCAGTCAGAAAGGAAGAAGCGGAGCGTGACCGAACGCGGCGAGTCACGGGTTAACAGACAGGAACGGCAGCGCATACGGAAGAGGGAGGAGACGAGAAGCCGCTGCTCGCGCTTCCTGACGCCCACGGGGGATTTGGACGCCCATGGGGGATTTGGACGCCCATGGGGGATTTGGACGCCCACGGAGGATTTGGACGCCCACGGGGGGTTTTTGACGCCCACGGAGTATTTGGACGTCCACGGGGATCTTTACGCCCATGGGGGATTTTGATGCCCACGAGGGATTTGGATGCCCATGGGGATCTTTACGCCCACGGGGGATTTGGAAGCCCACGGGGGATTTGGACGTCCACGGGGATATTTACGCCCATGGGGGATCCTGACGTCCGGAGATGTTCCAGGCACCTCAAATGGGGATTCTGGTACAGCAAAGAGAGATCCTGGCGCCCTCAAGGGATCCTGATGATCCACGGGTGATCCTGGCGACGCAAAGAGGAATTCTGATGCCGACGGGGGAATCCTGATGCCCACGTGGGAGTCCTGATGCCCACGAGGGAATCCAGGCACCGCAGAGTTGAATCTTCGCGGTGCAGCTGGTCTAAACAAGGAGTAAGATTAAGTGGACTGATCAAAATGTGTCTTCCATGAGGTTGACTGAACTGGTAACAGAGAGACCGACCTGTAGGATATGTAGGAGACCTGTTTGTATGTTGGAGGAGGTAGACTGACCAGGTTAGTTAGACAAGGTAGGCTGACTAGACGAGGTAGACTGATACGATGATAAATTGGACGAGGGAGAGTGCTCTGGCCAGGTGATTTACTCCAAAGGCGAATCAGAATGACCAGGCACTGAGACAGAACAATAGGTTGAACGAGGTAGACGAATTATGTCATGTGCTGGACAAGACAAGAGTGACCCGTCTACACGTTAGAAAAGAAAGAAAGAAACAAATGAATAAAAACATAATAATTGTGAAAGGCATACCTACCAGATTACACTGTGGGATATCCAAGCCACGAAGCAAACTTACCAAGTTATGTTGCAATGCACGAGGCAGTCAGAGACAAACGAAGCAAACCGAAATGAGTCAAAGTAGAAGAGAAGATTATTCGACAAACGAAGCAGGTCATTTGGTCAGGTTATATGTCAAACGAGGTAGGCTGACCAGGTTATATATTAGACGAAGGAAACTGACCACATAATGCCTTACTGACCAGACTATGTAGTGGTAAATGTTCAAAGGGTAGGTTCGGTCAATAATGCTAAGGAAATGCAATAAATGTAAAAGAGGTAGCTGACCATATATAGTATTAGACATAGAATACTTGACCCATCAAATGCTTACTGACCAGAGATAGAGAGTAGAGTAAAGAGTATAACGCTCGGGTCCCATAGCCTTAGATGAGGTGGACTAATCTACTAATACTATCCCGGAATCTAAAGCAGTTATTTTCCAGTCCATAGATATGACAAAAAAAAAAAAAAAAAAAAAAAATCATACATATAAAATCAGATCGACCATTCTTAAAAAAAAAAAAAAACTAGAATACAAGGATCGATCTAATTATCTCTTCTCTAAAGCTTAATAACGAAGAACGAGAGAGATCAAATCTAAAGAGGATTACAACACACGCTTCCCACGCCCATGCCACGCAACATCATCTTGAACCTCGTTTCCCCTTCCACTCCCCTATAGCTTCTCCTGTTACCCTCAGACTCCGCGTGTAGGAGGCGAATAACAACCAACATCTATCAAGGGGAGTTGACAACCATGGCCATGGAAACACCGCGAAAGAAGAATAAAAAAAGAAAGAAGAAGAAGAAGAAGTACTGTGTGAATACTATCCGATAGATGGATTAGTTAAGGATGGCGGGAAGGAGACGGGAAGTTTAGTTAAATCTTGCAGGTGTCGTAAGGGGTGGCACTTGTAAACACCTGTAAACGACACCAGTGAGCAATTATCGGGTCTTGTAACCTCTGGGAAAATGCCACGGAGGGTGACCTTGATCGTGTGAATGGCGAGGGAGTGCCGGAGAGAGAGAGAGAGAGAGAGAGAGAGAGAGAGAGACAGCCAGACAGATCCCGTAGAAGATCACTGTACTTCGTGAACGCTCAAGAGAGGGAGGGAAAGAAAGAGTGAGTCAGTGAGTGTGAGTGAGAGAGAGAGAGAGAGAGAGAGAGAGAGAGAGAGAGAGAGAGAGAGAGAGAGAGAGAGAGAGAGAGAGAGAGAGAGAGAGAGAGAGAGGGAAAGAAAGAGTGAGTGAGTGAGTAAGAGAGAGAGAGAGTAAGAAAGAGAGAGAGAATGAGAAAGAAAAAAAAAAGGGAAAGAGAGATAGAGGAGACAGACAAACAGAGAAAGAGACACACTCCCCTCCTGTCAGCTGAAAAAGCCCCGGAGAGTCGCAAGCCAGCTTCCTGAAAGCGTTACAAAGAGGCT
>NW_028234407.1:32184679-32186313 GCF_977035675.1 Penaeus japonicus | reverse complement strand
AAATCCAATATGTACTTCTCTGAATTCAAGATCCTTGTAGTATTTTATTTTTCTACTTTTTTATCAATTATTTATTTATTTTTTATGATGCTAAGACTTACTTCCCAATTACGCGGATCGTAAGCTAAAGGGAAGAAGAAGAAGATTTTTTTTTTTCTTCTTAATTGCTTAACAGGTGGATGTTATTAGTGGATGAAAGTCTCACAAAAATGATGTTTACTTTACGTAGTGACAGTAATATTTATAGTGTTGATAATAAGGATCATCAGAAGATAAATAATTATGATGAAAAGAAACAGGATGATAAAAATGATAGTTCTAATGTGATAATAAGGATGATGATAGCTCTAGGAGTCACCATTATGATGGTATTAAGGATAGTGATATTTCTAGTGGTGATAAGAATGAAGAAAAGTGATAAGGGATAATTCTAAGGGTATGGATAGTAATATGATGGATATTTCTAATGGTATGAAGGATAACTGTGATGGTAAAAAGGAGAATAGTAATTATAATAATATTTCAAAGGTTTATAATGATGACGCTAGTGATAAGGATAATAATAATCATAATGATATTGAAAATGTTTGATTATTTCTAGTAATTCTATCGGACCAACATTTTATTTAATGAGCGACATTTCATAACTTTAACGATGCAATTCTCAATGGAGAAATGACCGTATAGATTTATAGGGTACAAAGGCAGTTTCTCTCGTACCCTTCCTCCTCGTTCTCTCTCTCTCTCTCTCTCTCTCTCTCTCTCTCTTTCTCTCTCTCTCTCTCACTCTCTCTCTCTCTCTCTCTCTCTCTCTCTCTCTCTCTCTCTCTCTCTCTCTCCTTCCCTCCCGCTTCCACCCTCTGTCTCCTTCTCTCCCCTTCTCCTTACCCTTCCGTCCCTCCCTTTCTCTTCTTCTATCCTCCCTTTCCTCCCCCTCTCTCTCCTTCCTGCCCGCCTCTACCTTCCCTCTCCCTCTCTCCCCCTTCCTTATCCCTCTCTCCTCCTTCCCTCTCTCTCTCTCCATCTTCCCACTCCCTCTCTCCACCTTCCCTCTGCCTCTCTCCCCCTTCCCTCTCCCTCCCCCTCCTTCCCTCTCCCTCCCCCTCCTTCCCTCTCCCTCTCACCCCCCTTCCCTCTCCCTCCCCCTCCTTCGCTCTCCCTCTCCCTCTCTCCCCTTTACCTCTTCCACTCTCTCCCTTCCCCTTACCAATCCCCTCCCTCCTTTCGTATCCCTCTTCCTCTCCATACCCCTTCCCTTCCTCCCTCCCTCCCTCCCTCCCTCCCTCCCTCTCTCTCTCTCTCTTTCTCTCAATCACTGTCACGCTGAATTGCCACAGGTCACTAGGTGTCATAACTCCGGCACGTGAGTTTCCTTTCTTGTTATCTCCCACTTTATGGCGTCGGTTATCAAATTTTGTCAGGGAGCTCGGTGTAATTTCCTTTTAATCTGTTTTCCCGACGGGGGTGGAAGAGGAGGAGGTGAAGGGGGAGGTGGAGGTGGATGTGGAGATGGAGATGGAAGAGGAGGTGTTGGTGGAAATGGTGAGGGGGGGGGGAGAGGGAGGTAATGGAGGTGAGGGGGAGAGGGAGGTAATGGAGGTGAGGGGGAGAGGGAAGGGGAAGTGGAGGGGTAG
>NW_028234407.1:32169679-32174679 GCF_977035675.1 Penaeus japonicus | reverse complement strand
GTGACAAAATAACGCACAGGCCAGACACCCTCACTAGCCCATGCATAAAGGCACCACCACCACAGGACTTACAGCGCGAGGTCCCCACTATGTAAATACTGCGGTTTCCACACGTTCTGTTCCATTAATAATGGCCAGGGTGTCATTTATTTGCTGTAGCCACGACCGGGGGATTGTTAGACGAACCCTGTGGTATGTGTGGCTTCGTTGGGTGTTTACTGGGTACGTGGGAAGGAGAGAGAGAGAGAGAGAGAGAGAGAGAGAGAGAGAGAGAGAGAGAGAGAGAGAGAGAGAGAGAGAGAGAGAGAGAGAGAGAGAGAGAGAGAGAGAGAGAGAGAGAGAGGGAATAAGGGAGAGCGATGGTGGGGGGAAGTGACAAAGGGGAATAGGGAGAAGAGAAGAGGGTGAAAGAAGGAGCTGGGGGAAAAGGTATTTGGAGAGGTCGGGGATGCGAGGAAGGTAGAGAGGAAGGTAGAAAGAGAGAGAGTGTGTGTGTGGGGGGGGGGGGGAGTAACGGGAAGAAGGGGGAAATGGCGAAAGCCGAAAAGGGGAATGGGCAAAGTGAGTGAATGGGGACAGAAAGAGATGTGGGAGAGGGACGGAGGAGTAGCATAACGAAGTGGAAAAGCGAGAGAATGAAGGCATAGGAGAGGGGCAGGGAATAGAGTAAGGGAGTGGAGAAGCGGGAGAAAGAAGGACTAAGGGAAAATAAGACTAGTAGTAAAATAGAATAGGAAGAGAACAGATAAAACGAAATAGGTATGACAACTAGGCAAAATGATAAAGGATGCTGAGGTTATTACAACATATTGTATAGAAGGAGAGTCACTTTATGAGGAGAAATAACGTGGTAGTTTGAAAAGGAACTTAAAAAAAATGATACAAAAGAATTTCAAAATGAGCAGAAGGAGCTTAAATTAGTTTTGGAAAATAGGATTAGGAAAATATGTAACGAAGAGCTAGAATAGCGATGTGCAAGGATTTTTGATTGCAGAAGCATCTCTTAGAAATTCTTGTGCAATTTTTGGCAAAGTGTTTCTAAGAAGCATTGGCATTTTATGCTCTGCTAGGATGTATATTCAAGTGCATATGTCATCTGCAGAGATTGAATAAAGAATGTTTTTGACGTCCGCGAAGGATCAAAAAGGTTACGAATGAAAAAAAAAAAAAAAAAAAAAAAAAGTGTATGTTCTTTAATTCTACAATAAAGCTATGAACAAAATTCACTTTGATAGAGTTTCTCAGATAAGAGAAATAAAAGTTATCTGCAAAAGGGACATATAATTCCTTTGTTTGCTCGCTTGCTTGTTGCTTTCATATAAAAGGATATAATTCATAATGATGTCATAGGAACGTGATTACTGATTAGCTTCAAGAGTGATTGAAATGTAGAATTGAACACTCAATATTCATTATCCATAATGATAAGGATAATAATGATGGTGATGAAAATGATGATGATAATAATGATTATAATAATAGCAATGATAATAATAATAATGATAATGTTGATATTCATAATGATGATGATGATGATGTAGATATAATGATAATGATAATAATGGTAACAATGATTATGATCATAACGATAACTATGATTATGATAATAATGATAACAATGATTATGATAATAATGATAACAATGATAAGTATAAGAATGATTATATGAATAAAGATTATGATAATAATAATGGTTACATATAATAGTGACGATTATGATAGTAAAAATAACCCCTATTATTATTATTACAATTATTGTTAATATTGTTATAATGATGATAATGATAATGATACTAATAACAACTATCATAATCATAGTGAAGATAAAGATAATAACAACAATAATAATAATAATTACAATGACAATAGTGATGACTATGATAATAGTAATGATAATACTGATAATGATAATGATTGTAAAAATATTTAATGGTGATTATAAAGATATTAATAATGATAATAACAATAATGGTAATGATTATAATAGCAATAATAGTAATGATGATAACAGAAAGGAGACAAAGAAAAATAATACAACTAAACAACAGAAAAAAATATATTTGTTAGGTTTTTCCTCTCTTTTCGTTCTTTTTTACCTCCAATTTTGTTTTCTTCTTTTACACATAACATAAACGCTTTTTCGGTTTTCCGTTTCCTTTTCATTTCAAGTTGGAGCGATTTTTTTTATCAATTAATTTATTTATCTATTATTTTCATTTTTTTAATTAATTTATTTATTTGATTATTTCTTTCAAAACCTCGTTCCAGCTGAGGAACGAGAACATTAAGATTAAAAGAGAGAAAGAAACTGAGATAAAAAAAAAAAGTTATTTTATCAACTTTTATCACATCTCATATATTAGATTGTCATTTCTTTAATAGCTGATCAATAGATATTCTACTTATTGAAAAGCCATTGGTTAAAAGGATATAGCTTTAGAAGCTAGAAGAAATAGATGTTTTTTTTTTTTTTTTTTTTTTTTTGTCTGTTACAGTCATTTAGATTTCAATAAATTTTTCATTAATATTTTTGCTCTTTGATTTCATTATATATGTATATATATATTTATATATATATTGTTTTCCTTCTTTCTGTCTGTCCCTGCATTGTTTTTTTTCTCTCTTTCTATCTATCTGTCTCTTCCTCCCTCCTACCCTCCATCCTCACCCCTCCCTCTCTGTCTTCTCTCTCTCTCTCCTTCATTTTCTTTTTCCTCTTCTCTCTCTCTCTCTCTCCTTCGCACCTTCCCTCTCTCTCTTTCTCCTTCATTCTCTCTCTTTTCCTTCCTCTCTCTCTCTATCTCTCCTTCGCTCCTTCCCTCATTCTCTTTCTCCTTCTCTCTCTCTCTCTCCCTCCCAGTCCTCTTGTCTCTCTCTACTATGAGTATCAAGAGGCACTCCCTCGTTCAAGGATGAGTCCAATCTACATCGACATAACAATGATTTGCATTTCCCTTTTCTTTTACCCTTCACTTTATTTTCCTCCCTCTCTATTGCTCTTTCTGTTCCCTCTCTTTTACCCTTCTGTTTCTCTCCCTTTCCCTCATTTCTCTCTTATCCTTTTCTTTCTTATCATATTTTTTTTTTTTATTATTTGTGTATTTGTATATTTGTATATGTATATATATATATATATATATATATATATATATATATATATATATATATATATGAATATATATGTAAATATATGTTATATATATATATGAATATATATGTAAATATATATATATATATATATATATATATATATATTTACACATATATATAAATGTATATATATATATATATATATATATATATATATACATATTATATATATATATATATATATATATATATATTATATATATATATATATATATATACTGTATATATGTATATATATATATGTATGTATATATATATATATATATACATATTTATATATATATATGTATATATATATGTATATATATATATATATTGATATACATACATACATCTATATATACATATACATACATATGCATACAAAAAAATGGTGTACTGATGCAATGATAAGTGAATCAGGAAAAAAAAGTTTTAATTCTAAAAGGGAGAGGGAGAGGGAGAAGGAGAAGAGAGAGAGAGAGAGAGAGAGAGAGAGAGAGAGAGAGAGAGAGAGAGAGAGAGAGAGAGAGTGAGAGAAAGAAAGAGAGAGAGAGTGAGAGAGCGTTTATACCTTTAAAAATGCCTCGAAATGCTTATCCTTTGTCTTGCTCTGTTTACCTCGGCCAACACGAGCCATCGACTCGCGTTGCAGCTGCAATATGACACTGCCGAAGAAGTTAAACAAACAGCGTATGTCGCTCTAGGGACCCGCCTCCAGCGTTCTCTCGATTGCATCCAGCAACACAACTCCTATAATGCAACTAATACAACTTGCAACAAGCAACGCCAAGCAAACAGAAGCAATTACAGGTTCCGTCAACGCCTTGAGCTTGTACTCAATTATGTTTGCACACGTGTTGAACATTGCACAGCACAAACATTCACGCCTTCGCAACGCCCACTTCTTTATCTGCATTTCTGCAGCGTCGTTACACCGCCACTTCGCCCTCGCTATCATCTGACGTTAGCAAGCCACATGTTCTTGCCTTCCATCCACATCCAAACACTCATCACTGAACAATTACCCGCCACTGCCCAATCACCCTTGCATAGTGCAATGTTGGGACCAATATCCTGCCGCCTTTACATCACTCTCCGCCCACTCATCACCGCGAGCCCTGCAGCACCCATTACAATAACCCTTCCGTCAAATCGTGTTGGTATAATACCACGCGAAGGGTCTAACTGCTGTTTGCGAAGGTCGTTTCCGCAAAGCCCGCGCTCCGTAGACTGAACTTCGAGACGTAAACGACCCGCGCTTCGGAGACTGAACTTCGAGACGTAAACGGCTCGCATTCCCCGCACAGTACATTCATTGTCAATCACAACTCATTATCGTTGCAAGAACCATTCGCTCGCCCACGGTGTCAATAAACTGCAGATAGAATGACGCCATCGCCGTGTCATAAACTTAAGGGAAGTTGATAATCAGAAATCCGGACGAGGGGAGCTAGATCGACGTGAAGGTTTGTTTACCCTCTGACCTTGATTAAGATGCGGGATGTTTATAAGGTTCTTGTAATTATGTGCTTTGATTATAGGTTTGGAAGGTGGAAGCAAAAGTTAGAGAGAGAGAGAGAGAGAGAGAGAGAGAGAGAGAGAGAGAGAGAGAGAGAGAGAGAGAGAGAGAGAGAGAGAGAGAGAGAGAGAGAGAGAGAGAGGGAGAAAGAGAAAGGGAGAAAGAGAGAGAGAGACAGAGACAGAGAAAGAGAGAGAGAGAGAGACAGAGGAAGAGAGAGAGAGAGTAGAGACAGAGAAAGAGAGAGAGAGAGTAGAAGGAGGAAAAGGTGAAGAAGAAGAAAAAAAAGGAGAGGGAGAAGAAGTAAAGAAAGAAGGAGCAGAAGAAAGAAGACGTAGAAGAATAAGAA
>NW_028234407.1:32142179-32144679 GCF_977035675.1 Penaeus japonicus | reverse complement strand
GATGGAAAAAAGAATTATAATGATAGTAATAATGATGATTATAGTAATAATTAAAATGATGATAATAATGATCCTATCATTACTGCTGATGATAATATTGATGATAATTATATTGATGATAATAACGATAATGATAATAATAAGATTGATAACAATAATAACGGTAATAGTGATAATGATAAAATTGATGACAATCATAATTCTAGTACGAAAAAAACGAAACGAGGACAGTTCATTGACTTTCACAATCCCCCTCTCCTCCCCCCCTCCTCAAGTCCTCTCCCCCCCTTACTCCTGTCCTCCCCCCCCCTCCTCCCGTCCTCCCCCCTCATCTCATAAGCGCCATCAATCACAGGTCGTTTCTGACATGAGCTAATTACTAATAATTCTCAAATTTACCTCTTTCATTTGCATCGTTAATGATCATTAGAAGTTCTTCAGTTCTTCTTTGTCATTATTGTTCAATTTGTCATAAGGGATTGGAGTTCACGGTGACCAGACGAATAGAGAGGTGATGATAATTATAATCAGATTAGTAGTAGTAGTTGTTGTTGTTGTTGTAGAAGTAGTAGTAGTAGTAATAGTAGTTGTTGTTGTTGTTGTAGAAGAAGAAGTAGTAGTAGTAATTGTTGTTGTTGTTATTGTAGTTGTAGTTGTAGTAGTAGTTGATGTAGTTGAAGTAGTAGTAACTGTAGTAGTAGTAGTAGTTTTTGTTGTAGTAGTAGTTGTAGTAGTAGTAGCTGTTATTGTTGTTGTAGAAGTAGCAGTAGTTGCAGTAGCAGTTTTTCTTATAGTAGTAGTTGTAGTAGTAGTAGTAGCTGTTGTTGTTGTTGTAGTTGTAGTAGTAGTAGTGGTGGTAGTAGTAGTAGAAGTAGGAGTAGAAGTAGCAATAATGATTATGATAATAGTTATAATAGTAATGGTAATGATAATGTGCATAAGGATCATAGAAGCAATTACAATGGTAATGACAACAAAAATGATAATAATGATAATGATGATGATAATGATAATAGTGACAATAATAATAATAATGATAGTATAATTATGATGATAATGTAACACATCTCTAGTCTATAGTGATAATTTATATCCTTTCACTCAAAGAGACATTCATATTTGTTATTAAATCGATAAGAAAAAATAAGAAAAAAAGAACACAAGAAAGAAAAAAGAAAAATAAGAAAAAAAAGAGAGAAAGAAAGAATTGAAAAAAAGAAAAGGAAGAAAAATAAGAAAAAGAAAGAGAGAAAGAATGGAAAATAAGAAAAATAAGAAAAAGAAAATAAATAAATAAATAAATAAATAAATAAATAAATAAATAAATAAATAAATAAATAAATAAATAAATAAAGAAGAAGAAGAAGAAGAAGAAGAACAAGAACAAGAAAAACACACACACACACACACACACACACACACACGCACACACACACACCCAGTATCACACAAACGACATTACATTACCTTCTCGCCGCGGTGCATAATCCTACACAAGTTGCCGTTCTCGGGGAAATAAAAGAGAAAAGAATTCAGAGCGGCGAACAATTCTCTCTCTCGGGAGAAAGAAATGTGCAGTTGACACACGAGAAAGAACTCGGGCCGTTACACTGCCGGCTCTGCATTTCGTCGGGGCCGCTCGCTCGCTCGCGCCGCGCTCCTGGCTGGAGGAGGCTGCGTGTGTAGGGGACTCGCTTCTCTCTGTATGTATATATGTATGTATATATATATATATATATATATATATATATATATATATATATATATATATACATATATATATGTATATTTATATATATTTATATATATATATATATATTTATATATATACATATATATTACATATTATATGTATATATATATATATATATATATAAATATATATATATATATATATATATATTTATATATATATATATGCGTGTGTGTGTGTGTGTGTGTGTGTGTGTGTGTGTGTGTGTGTGTGTATTCATGTGTGAGTGTGAGTTCCACACACGCGCACACACACACACACACACACACACACACACACATAAAATTCACACACATGTATAGCAACCATGGGAAAGACCTATTTGCGATATCCTCCCAGCGGTTAAGAATTAAAATCCCTAACTTCTTTCTTAACCCACGATACAGGGTGTCCGATTTCTCCCCTTCTTCCCAGCTACCACTACCATACGGACCAGATGCTCCTTAAGAGTTCTAACCCTTAGAACCCCTAAATCTGCAACAAGTAACAAGAACAACATGCGCTCGACAAATCTCATTCACACCCTGACAGGAAGAAGGGAAGGGAAGGGGGGAAGGGGGGGGGGGCAGAACATCTGGGTTGAATGGCACGTATTAATGAGCTTTAATGAGGAGTTGGATATGTAAGGGAAAGGGGAAGTACAGTGTATGTGTGTGGCGTGAAAATACAAGTGTGAAAAGTTCTAACGTATTACAGCAATTGACAGAGGAATACATAAACGAGCTGCGAAGTTGTAAAGGGGCGTTG
>NW_028234407.1:32132179-32134679 GCF_977035675.1 Penaeus japonicus | reverse complement strand
CCAATACCCTTTACCCCTCACTTCCTCCCCCACCTTTCACCCCTCCCCCCTCCCCCAAACCCCCCACCCTCCCCCCTACCCCACCTTTCACCCTTTCACCACCTGAATCAGAGAACATTACTTGTTGGGGACTTGTTGCCTGCTCCCCAACTTGTGCCATTAACTCAAGCTTCTATAGATCCTCTGAGCTGCTGTTACTTGTTCAACTTGTTCATGTGTTCGTATCTAAGGCCAGTGTGTCGCACTGAACTTTCTCTCAATGGACGTATTTCCCTCGCCTCCAGACGTCGCGTTACGGAGCTGGTTATTTCCCTCACCTCCAGACGTCGCGTTACGGAGCTGGTTATTTCCCTCACCTCCAGACGTCGTGTTACGGAGCTGGTTATTTCCCTCACCTCCAGACGTCGCGTTACGGAGCTGGTTATTTCCCTCACCTCCAGACGTCGTGTTACGGAGCTGGTTATTTCCCTCACCTCCAGACGTCGCGTTACGGAGCTGGTTATTTCCCTCACCTCCAGACGTCGCGTTACGGAGCTGGTTATTTCCCTCACCTCCAGACGTCGCGTTACGGAGCTGGTTATTTCCTTCCCCTCCAGACGTCGTGTTACGGAGCTGGTTATTTCCCTCACCTCCAGACGTCGCGTTACGGAGCTGGTTATTTCCCTCACCTCCAGACGTCGCGTTACGGAGCTGCTTATTTCCCTCACCTCCAGACGTCGCGTTACGGAGCTGGTTATTTCCCTCACCTCCAGACGTCGTGTTACGGAGCTGGTTATTTCCCTCACCTCCAGACGTCGCGTTACGGAGCTGGTTATTTCCTTCCCCTCCAGACGTCGCGTTACGGAGCTGGTTATTTCCCTCACCTCCAGACGTCGCGTTACGGAGCTGGTTATTTCCCTCACCTCCAGACGTCGCGTTACGGAGCTGCTTATTTCCCTCACCTCCAGACGTCGCGTTACGGAGCTGGTTATTTCCTTCCCCTCCAGACGTCGTGTTACGGAGCTGGTTATTTCCCTCACCTCCAGACGTCGCGTTACGGAGCTGGTTATTTCCTTCCCCTCCAGACGTCGTGTTACGGAGCTGGTTATTTCCCTCACCTCCAGACGTCGCGTTACGGAGCTGCTTATTTCCCTCACCTCCAGACGTCGCGTTACGGAGCTGCTTATTTCCCTCACCTCCAGACGTCGTGTTACGGAGCTGCTTGTTTCCCTCACCTCCAGACGTCGTGTTACGGAGCTGCTTGTTTCCCTCACCTCCAGACGTCGTGTTACGGAGCTGCTTGTTTCCCTCACCTCCAGACGTCGTGTTACGGAGCTGCTTATTTCCCTCACCTCCAGACGTCGCGTTACGGAGCTGGTTATTTCCCTCACCTCCAGACGTCGTGTTACGGAGCTGCTTATTTCCCTCACCTCCAGACGTCGTGTTACGGAGCTGGTTATTTCCCTCGCCTCCAGACGTCGTGTTACGGAGCTGGTTATTTCCCTCACCTCCAGACGTCGTGTTACGGAGCTGGTTATTTCCCTCACCTCCAGACGTCGTGTTACGGAGCTGGTTATTTCCTTCCCCTCCAGACGTCGTGTTACGGAGCTGGTTATTTCCCTCACCTCCAGACGTCGCGTTACGGAGCTGCTTGTTTCCCTCACCTCCAGACGTCGTGTTACGGAGCTGGTTATTTCCCTCACCTCCAGACGTCGCGTTACGGAGCTGCTTATTTCCCTCACCTCCAGACGTCGCGTTACGGAGCTGGTTATTTCCCTCACCTCCAGACGTCACGTTACGGAGCTGGTTATTTCCCTCACCTCCTGACGTTCCGTTACGGAGCCGTTTGATTCTCTCTAATGGTCCGTTCGTGTTCGGAGCTGGTTTTTCCCTCACCTCCATTTTATCTGTTTACGGAGCGACTTATTCCCTCACCTGCAGACGTCGTTACGGATTTTATTTCTTCACCTCCAGACGTCGCGTTACGGAATTTGGATTTCCTCACCTCACACGTCGTGTTACGGATGCGAGAGCCGCGCTAAATTGCGGTAACCGTAAACACATCTCTCTGATGGATGAATACATGTAAGAGAGAGAGAGAGAAGAGGGACGGAGGGATAGGAGGAAGAGGAGGTAGGGAGTGAGGGAGGGAGATAGGGAGGGAGGGAGGGGAAGTGTGTGTGTGTCTGTGTGTGTGTGAGAGAGAGAGAGAGAGAGAGAGAGAGAGAGAGAGAGAGAGAGAGAGAGAGAGAGAGAGAGAGAGAGAGAGAGAGAGAGAGAGAGAGAGAAAGAGAGAGAGAGAGAAATAGAGAAAAATAGAAAAAAGGGCATCAAAACCAAAAACCCCTCACCAAAAAAAAAAAAAAAAAAAAAAAAAAAACATCAACAAAAATAAGAACAGCCCCACCTAAACCATTCCACCAAGAAAACATGTTTACACTTTCCAACCCATACCCTAGATAGTCCCCTTATTTTGTACTCGCTTTTCACCACCCGACCCACAATGGAATCTGACCTATGA
>NW_028234407.1:32117179-32122179 GCF_977035675.1 Penaeus japonicus | reverse complement strand
TTCTTCGCTGCCTCCTCCTCCTCCTTCTTCGCTGCCTCCTCCTCCTCCTTTTTCGCTGCCTCCTCCTCCTCCTCCTTTCTCCCTCTTCCTCCTCCACCTTCTCGTCCTCCTCCTCCACCGCCTCCTCCTCCCCCTCCCACTCCTCCTCCACCTCCTTTATCAACTTCCCCTCTTCCTCCTTCACCACCATCGCCAACATCACCATCTCCTCCTCCTCCTCCTCCTCCTCCTCCTCCACCCCCTCCTCCTCCTCCTCCACCGCCTCCTCCTCCCCCTTCCACTCCTCCTCCTCCTCCTCCTCCTCCTCCACCTCCTTTATCAACTTCCCCTCTTCCTCCTTCACCACCACCGCCAACATCACCATCTCCTCCTCCTCCTCCTCCTCCTCCTCCTTTTCCAACTTCCCCTCTTCCTCCTTCACCACCACCGCCAACATCACCTCCTCCTCCTCCTCCTCCTCCTCCTCCTCCTCCTCCTCCTCCTCCTCCTCCTCCTTTTCCAACTTCCCCTCTTCCTCCCTCACTAACACCGCCAACATCACCTCCTCCTCCTCCTCCTCCTCCTCCTCCTCTTCCTCCTCCTCCACCTCCTTTTCCAACTTCCCCTCTTCCTCCCTCACTACCACCGCCAACATCACCTCCTCCTCCTCCTCCTCCACCTCCTCCTCCTCCTCTTCCTCCACCTCCCCCATCTCACCACCCCCCCCCAAAAAAAAAAAAAAAAAAAAAAACTGACTCAACTGGATTTGGCAATAATCAGTGAGATATTTTTGTAGATGGACAAAGAAGGGAAGGATCTTGGGCAAGCTTTTCGTTTGTTTGTTTGTTTTTCTTTCTTAGAGTGACGACGGAAGGAAGGCAATGGAGGGTGATGGTCGGCTTGGTGGGTTTGGTGGGTGGGTTGGTTGAGTGGGTTCAGTGGGTTGAGCGAGTGTAATGGGTTGGGTGGGTTGGTTGAGTGGGTTGGGTGGGTTAGGTGTGTGGGTTGAGTGGGTCAGGTGTGTTGGATGTGTGGGTTGAGTGGGTCAGGTGGGTTGGATGTGTGGGTTGAGTGGGTCGGGTGGGTTGGCTGAGTAGGTCAGGTGGGTTGGATGTGTGGGTTGAGATGGTGTGGCCCGGTTAGGTTGGTGGGTTGAGCGGGTGGGCCAGCTGGGTTGAGTGGGTGGTCCGGTGGAGCGGGTGGGTTGATTTGGTTGAGAGAGAGAGAGGGGGGGATGCGTGGGGAGGGGGGTGTTTAATATTTATTATCTAATTTATAATTTAATTTTCTAGATAGGGAGAAAAAAAAAGGGGGGGGGGGTGCGTGTGGGGAGGGGAGGGCGGGGGGGGGGTTAATCTTTTATGTAATTTATATTTATAATTTAATTTTCTAGATAGGGAGAAAAATAAAATACAAGTGAGGGGGTAGTAGGGGGTGGATAGGTGGGGGAGAGGGGGGGGAGGATCAATGTAATGACTCTAATTTATGATGTTTAATTTGATTATAAAGTTAACTAGTCAGCTAATCAGGTAGGTATCTTTTTCTAGTAATTCCTCTAGTAATTTAGCTAGTTAGGCCTAAAGTTTATCAGGTTGAAGATGAAACATTAATTAATAAAGATAAGACTAACTTACTCTTTTTGTTGTTCATGTTCTATGTTTGTTGCAACGTTACTTTGTTTGTTTTTTGCGAATATTTACTGGTTTGTTTGTTTATTTGTCTGTGGGGTCATCTAGACTTTGCTGTTTTTCCTATGTTTTTCTCTGTTGCTTATATTTGCTTTTCATTTCTTTTGAGTTTTATTTTTTCGTTTTTTTTTCAGTTGCTTATATATGTTTTTAATCTCTTTCGACAAATAGAGAAGGAATTTTATTTCTTTCAAAAACTACAGACTCTTACTGTCATTGTTATCGTCATTGTTATTTTAATTATTATCATCAGTTTTATAATTATCATTATCAGTATTGTTTTCATCATTACCATTTGCTGATACTATTATCATTATCGTCATTATTCATATCATCATCATCATCATTATCATCATCGTTATCATTATCATAAACCACAGAAATCCATCAAGGCTTAATAACAACAACAACAATAATAATAATAACAACAAACAAAGTAACGATAATGAAAACGATAATAAAAATGAAAGTAATAAAGCGAAACTAATCCAAGTCTCAAATGTATATTGGGAAAGAGAATCCCAAGTTTCTAAGATCAGAACATGTGATAACGGCGGAATCTGGCTGATAGGAATCAATCAACAGAGGAATCAAATTAAGATCGAACTTTCAAACTGATTAGCATAATTTGATGGCTTTTTGGCCGACACTGAAATCACAATCTGAAATCTACTGCTTGATAGCACCGTGTTTTATGTTCAGGGAGATATGGATATTTTTTTTTTTTTTTTTTTTTTTTTTTTTTTTTTGACATTCATTTCTTGTTATATTTTGCAACGTGTGGAGCGAAAATAGGCTTTGCTCTACGCAGGGCACTCGCTTTTATATATATATATATATACATACACACACACACACACACACACACACACACACACACACACACACACACACACACACACACACACACACACACACACACGCACACACACACATACATATATATACATACACATTTACACACACAGAGACACAGACACACACGCACACATATGTATGTGATGTGTATATATAAGTAAATAAATAAATAAATATATATATATATATATATATATATATATATATATATATATATATATATATGTATGTATGTGTGTGTGTGTGTGTGTGTGTGTGTGTGCGCGGAGAGAAAGAAAATATAGATAGTTTATCTGTATATAAAGTTTATATGTGTGTATGTGTGCGTATGTAAGTGTGTGTCTGTTTTTGTCTGTGTGTGTATGCTCTTTAGTTCGTGTAATACCGTTATAAACATAACATGTAAATTTATCGAATATTGAACAGCCTGTGTGATCTCCAAACAGAAAGTTACGAAGAAATTTATGCATTGACGAAACCGAAAACTATTTTTCACCGAAGTACGATCGCAAAATCTATCACTTTTCGCCCCCATCACATTATAAAGTATAAGGCGGTCGTTTGTCTACGTCCGAACCTCGTTTTCTTTCCGTGAGACCTCCTATTTTCGATGATGAAAGGGGATACTATTGAATAAAAGGAATAAAGAAAAAGAAGTGGGAACAAGGGATGGCGGAGAAGGAAATTGGAAGAGGGGAAAACATCAGATAAAGAGGAGATGAGAGGGAAATATAACTAAAGGGGGACGAATTTTGGGAAATGTAATCATGCAAGAAAAGAGTGCAGTGAGAACGTTTCTGAACAGCATTATAGCATCTAGGTAGAAAGGGTTGTGTGTTTGAAAGATAACAAAAAAAGAAAGAAAGAAAGAAAAAAACACACACACACAAAAGGAAACGAACTTATCACATATATTACGTAAATAAAATCGACAAAGAGAGATAAATGGTGCAAATTACAGAGAGAAATTGCTTGAAAATTCAACAAAAGACAGAAAATGAGAGAGAGAGAAAAAAAATCAAATAATCAAGTATAGAGAGAGAGAGAGAGAGAGAGAGAGAGGAAGCAACAGAAAATGAGAAAGAAAGAAAGAAAGAGAAAGAGAAAGCGAGAACGAGAAAAAAAACAACACACACACACACACAAAACAAATATATAATCGAGATATCATCCTTTTCCATACAACCTAAACCCAAAATCACACAACCTTTATGAATCATCAGAGACACACAACACACACACACACACGTAGATTTTCACGAAAGTTGAATGCAATCTAGACCCTTGCACATATCCATAGGCGCTGTGTGATTCGACAAGTGAAATTAGAAAGGAGAGAGAATTTAGAAGGTCCTGTTTCCATTTCCCGGGATTGTAGGCGAAACGGCCTTTGATTTATACTGCAAATTGAAGCATCAGTCATGACAAAGCAATGCTACAAGCGATATATAACTGACTTATTGCTGACCGTTCGGAAACTCAGCTAGAAATGACTCTCTTGCACCGAACCGTATCATTAAACTCTCTGAATTATTAGTTGAAATGTTTACTGAATGTTATGTCATTTGTCTATTTTAGGCAATAGTTTGCTTGGTGTTATTTCGTTATTCTTTGATTATTTTATCATTATTATTATTATTATTATTATTATTATTATTATTATTATTATTACTATTATTATTATTATTATTGTTATTATTATTATCATTATTACTATTATCATTATTATTATTATTAGTAGTAGTAGTAGTAGCAGTAGTATTGTTGTTGTTATTATCATTATTATTATTATTATTATTATTATTATTATTATCATTATTATTTTTTTGTTATCATTATTATCATTATTATTATCATTATCATTATTATTATTATTATTATCATTATTATTATTACAATTATTAATACCATGATCATAATCATTATTATCATTACCATTATTACTAGTATTGATAATAGTAGTATTGCTGTTGTAGTTATCATTGTTATCATTATTACTAAAACTGTTTTCTGAATAATTTTGAACATTCACAGGAAAAGTGAACAATCATATACCCAGATTTACCTCATATAAGTATATATATTGTGTAGTGTAAACGAGTTACATAACCGTTATGATAACATAGCCTGAAGTGTTATTACAGATTGACGGGTAAAGTAGAAAACACAGTGTTGTGCTTTTTGCATACATATCTCGCTTCAACCGTTTTATTATTTGCACTCTTGCAATAGCGTAAAGGTCTATTTTCATAATTCGAACATTATCAAAAGGACACCATTTTATTAATGCTTTTGTTTTTGGGTGGGAAGCGGCCTGCAGTTGTGCCGTGTTGTTGTTGTCGTTGTTCTGCTTTTGCAAATTTACGCGGTGCTAACTGCTAACTGCGTCATCCTTTTTGTGTTATTGCACATCGGGTCTCCATTATTGCTTTTGTTTTTAGGCTTATTTGCATTGCAGTTCACACGCGTTCACAC
>NW_028234407.1:32104679-32107179 GCF_977035675.1 Penaeus japonicus | reverse complement strand
AGAGTGAAGGAGAAAAGAGAAAGAGGAAGAGAAGAGGGAAGATAAGAATGTGAAGAAAGAGAATGAGAAGAAAGAGATTGAGAAAGAGAAAGTGATAATGAAGGTAGTAAGAAGAGTTTGTTGAGTTTTGTTTTGTTTTGTTGTTTTGTGTTGTTTTGTGTTTGTTTTTTTAGGTGGAAAAGAGAAGAGAGAAAGGATAAAGGAGAAAGAAAGAAATAAAGAATTTATATGATAGATTTATGATTAGTTTTAGATGGTTGGTTGTTGTATTTGTTGGTGTTGTGTTTTAAGGTGGGTTGAAGGTAGTTTGGAAATAGGTTGGGTGATAGGTTTTATGGGGAGGTGAGATTTTGGAGGAGGGGAGGTGTTTAGTAGGGGAGTGTGGATGGATAGGGGGGAGGTGTTTAGTGTGTGTGTTGTGTTGTGTGTGTATGTGTGTGTGTGTTGGGTGTGTTTTGTGTGTGTGTGTGTGTTTGGGGGGGGGGGGGGGGGTGGGGGGGGGGTGTGTGTGTGTGTGTGTTTTGTGTGTGTGTGTGTGTGTGTGTTGTGTTTGTAAGTGTGTTATGTATTTATGTGTATATATAATATTATAACACTATATAAATATAAAAATAAAATATATATATGTATAAATATATATATATATATATAAAAAATCACTCACTCAAAAATATAACTATATATATATAAATATAAATAAATCTCAATATAAAAATATAATATATCCACTCATGATAGTTGGGGGTGTGATGAGAGTGAGTTATATATATATATATATATATTTTAGATAAATTATTTATATATACACTTAGAAAGAGCGAAGGCGAAAGAGAGAGGAGAGAGCGAGAGAGAAAGAGAAGGGGGGTATAAAAGAGAAAAAGAGAGAAAGAGAGAGAGAGAGAGAGAGAGAGAGAGAGAGAGATTTAATGAAATCCCGCAGGATAAGGAACCCACCCCTTTCCACCGGCCAAGAAATCCTAGAGGTTCTCTTGATTGCAGGAGCTAATCAGCCGCGAATTCTTCCTGGAGCGCGGTTGACGACCCAAACAGTAGATTTTGGTTAATAAGATAAAGTAATGAGATGGCCAACGTTCCTCTCTCTCTCCTCGCTCTCTCTCTCTCGCCTCTCTTCTCTCTTCCTGCTTTCTCTCTTCGCCTCTCTTTTCTTTTTTCTTCCTCTCTCTCTCCTTCCCTCCTTTCTCCCTTCCCTCTCCCTCTCTCCCAACCCTCTCTCTCTTCCCTCCACCACCCCTCAACATTCACACTTCCTCTCTCCTCCTCCTCGCAACTTCTCTTGCCTCTCTCCTCTCATTCTCCTCCTCACCTCACTCTCTCCCTCCCTCTCCTCCTCCCCCACTTCACGACATCTCCTTGTGTCTTTCTTTCCCTCTCAATTTTTCCTCTCTTCTCGTCCTTCCCCTCTCTCCCTCTCTCCTCCTCTCTCCTCTGCTCGTGTCCCCCCCCATTCCTCATTCGTTCGCCCTCCTCGGTCTCTCTCTTTCCTTTCTCTCTTTTTCCCCCCATTCTCTCAGTCTCTCTTCGGTCTCGTCATCTGGTCCGGTCGACTCCTCCCCTGATCGTCTCTCCGTCTCTCTCCTCTCCTCCGTCTCTCCTTCTCTCTCACTCAGGCCCTCTCTCCTACGCTCATCGTCCTCCTCCGCCCGTCCTCCAACTGCCCCTCCCGCGCTCTCGGCGGGGTCCGTACGGGTGGGCACACCACAACGGACGTGTCTGTCGTGGACTCGTCTCTCTCTCTCTCCTTCACACGTCTCTCGCCCTCTCTCCTCCTCTCTCATGGGGCAGGGGGGGGGGGGGGGGGGTGGGGGGGGGGGCTCTCCTTTTCCTCTCCCTCCCCTCTCTCTTTCTTCCCTTCTCTCCATTCACTCCCGTCCCTTTCCTCTCCTCTCATTCCCTCATCTTCCTGTTCCCCTCTCGCTATCTCTCTCTGTCTTTTCTTTCTTTTCCCTCCTCGCCCCCCCCGCCCTCTCTCACTCTCTCTCTCATCCTCTCCGTCCTCCTCTCTCTCCTCTCCTTCCGTCTCCTCATCTCTCGGTCTCTGTCCTTCTCGTCTCTCTCTCTCCTCTCTCTCTCTTCCCTCTCCCGGGTCTCTCGTCCTCTCGCCGTTCCGGATAAAACCCCGCATCTCTCTTTCCGCCCTAATCCTCCCGGGTCCCTCCTCGCTTCTGCCTTCTCTCTCTCTCCTCCTCGGTCGGACTCATAGGGCACCTCTCCTCTCCTCCTATCTCCCGTCTCACTCCCGGTCTGTCTCGCCTCACTCTCCCTCTCTCCTCGCCTCCTTCCTCTGCCCGTCCCTCTCGACAAGAGGAGTCTAGCCCGGTGTCGTGTCTCGTCTCCCCTCGCGTTCTCATCGAGGTCTCCCTCCCTCATTTCGTCATCATCCTCTCCTCTCTCTCCGTTCCCGCATCTCACGCCGCCCACCGGCTCTCTCCTCTCCCTCGTCTCTCTCATCTCCTCACCTCTCTCTCCTCTTCCTTTCCCT
>NW_028234407.1:32087179-32092179 GCF_977035675.1 Penaeus japonicus | reverse complement strand
ATAAGTGTCAGACAGAAAAAAATAAAAATAAAGGTAAAAAAACAGAACAGAACAAGGAGGACAAAATAAAAGGGAAGCGAAGAAGGAGAATTAAACAATGGTTGCAAATATGCGTCCGGCCTTCACTCCCGTAAGGTCGACATTCTAGTTTGAAGGTGTTTTTTATTCTCTTTATTGTTATTCTTTTGTTTTTGGACCTTCAGTTGAAGCTTTTTTTTCTTTCTTTCTTTCTTTTTTTTCTTGTGTGTTTTCTCTCTTTCTCTCCCGTGTTTCGTTTATGTGCGTATCCCTGTGTATGTTTTCTCTCTTTCTTTCCCGTGTTTCGTTTGTGTGCGTGTCTCTGGTTTTGAATGTATGTCTGACACTCTCTCTCTCTTTCTCTCCACCCCCCCTCTCTCTCTCTCTTTCTCTCTCTCTCTCTCCCTCTCCTTCTCTCTCTCTCTCTCCCTCTCCCTCTCCTTATCTCTCTCCTTATCTCTCTCTCTTTCTCCCTACCCCCCTCTTTCTCTCTCTCTTTGAGATGCTAAACTTGAATGGACGAATTCAAGAAAATTAAAGTTGACGAATCATCTAACAAGACCCCAGAGATGAAAGTAGATTTTTCTTTTTTTCTTTTCTTTTTTTTCTTTGTCTTCTCAAAAAGGTCCACTTTCTCCGAGCCCCGCTTTGTATTACTTTAGAAGGATTATGAAAGTACAGAAGCTGAGACTTTGTCATGACACTGTGACTGGATTAAGTTTTTTCCCATAAGGAAGTAGATTCGATGTAACTTTTGGACACTTGATAAAATTACGAAGTATTGATGTAATTAGGGAGGGGTGAGTGTAGGAGGAGGGTTTGTGGAGAGGGAGGGAGAGAGGGGGGTGGATGATATGTTGGGGGAGGGAGGGATGGGTGAGTGAGGGAGGGAGGGAGGGGGAGGAAGGAGGGAGGGAGGGAGGGGGTGGATGATACGTTTGGGGAGTGAGGGATGAGTGAGTGAGTGGAGGGGGAGGAAGGAGGGAGGGAGGAAGGGGGGTGGATGATATGTTGGGGGAGGGAGGGATGAGTGAGGGAGGGGGAGGAAAGAGGGAGGGAGGGAGGGAGGGAGAGAGAGAGAGAGAATGATATGTTGGGTTGCGATGAAAATGGAGGAAAAGGGGGGATAAGGAAGGGGTTGGATTTGTAAGGTTGAGGTACGCGGAGAATGTTAGAAGAAGGAAGGGGGTGGATGAAGTTGGGGGGAAGAAGATGATGAGAAGAGGAGGAGGGAAAGTAAGATATGTTGGGAGAAGATGAGTGAGTGAGGGAAGAGGGTGGAGGATAAGGAGGAAGAAGAATGAAGTTAATGATGAAAATGTGAATAAAAAGGGGGATAAAGAAACAGTTTGGCTAAGGTTGAGGAATAAGAATGCCTGAAAATGTAGAAGAAAAAGAAAAGAGTAAAAAGAAAAAGAAGAAGAAGAAGAAGATAGAGAAGAGGAAGAGGAGGAAGAAGGATAAGTAAGAAGAAGAAGAAGTCAATGAAGAAGAACAATTAGAAGGTAATTAAGAAGAAGAAAAAGAAGAAGAATAAAACGAGGAAGAAGGAGGAGAGAAAAAGAGATGGAGGGAGGAGGGGAGAGGTGGAGGGAGGAGGGGAGAGATGGAGGGAGGAGGGGAGAGGTGGAGGGAGGTGGGAAGGGTGGAGGGAGGGGAGGGAGAGGGGAAGAGGGAGGGGAGAGAGGAAGAAGGAGGGGAGGGGGAAAGGTGGAGGGAGGGGGGGGAAGAGAAAGTTAGATAAAATATCAAATGAATGAATAACAATCTCGAATAATATGATACCGGTATGGACTGCGCATCGAAACTATATAGACAGAGGTCACTATTCATGTATATATATATGATGATAAAAAAAAAAAAAAAAAAAAAAAAAAAAAACAGTAATAGAACCCACCGAACGAGAAATCATTTAATAACATTTGTTGGTCGTAGAGCTGACCATCCAGTTTGGCAGCAGTTTGTTTGCTTACCGTGTTTCATGACAAAGGATTTGTTATCACTGGTTAACTCCATGAAATGAGGAAACGCTGGAATTAACCTTTTTTAAAACTCGTATCAAAGGGCTGAATGCATTGGCACAAACTGATATCCTTTGTGGCAATTGTATTTTGCAACATAGATGCGTTCGTGTTTTTGTTTGTTTTTTAAGTTGTTTGTTTTTTTGTGTGTTGTGGGTGTGTCTTATTATTAGATGTTATTGTGGTGATTATCATCATAAGTTATCTCTCTACTCATCACTATTTTTTTTTTTACGAATTGTTTCTCTCCCAATCACTACTAATCATATCATTCTTCTTACAATCAGTATTGACATGCGTTCACTTTGACAGGTTCTGTGATTTTGTTAATGTATTTGAACGCAATCGTAGCGCTAGGCTACTTGGTAACCTTATTAATGTGCCAAAACGATATTACAGATGCAGGAATATTGGGTTAAAATGTCTTTGAGGAGTATGGTATTACCTTTTTTTTAGATAATGTGCCTTTGATGGTTAATATACTTTGTTGATATGACTTGTTAAAATATTAGTAGAAGTCTTTTTAGATGACAAAATCGATTTTATTGTTTGATGAAGAGTCTAGCTCAAAAAAAGACATGTTTTAATGTTCTTTCGTGTTTTTTTTTTTTTTTTTTTTTTTTCTTTTTACACACACGTTACTTCTGCTGTGCGTGCGTGTGTGTGTGTGGTAAGTCTGCTTTGGGTAGCATTTTTTGTCACATCTTTGTTGAAGAAAGATTGCATGAAAAGTCTATTTTGACCTGATGATTTATATTTATTGTTTTGTTTTGCTTTTAAATCTTTCTTATCAATGGTTCGCTTACTGTCTTTTTTGCATTCTCTATCTTGTATTTTTCGTTATTGATTTCTTTGTTTCATTTCATACTTTGCTTATTCATTTTTTTACATTTTACATTATCTTCACCATCATTATCATCATCATAATCATCACCATCTTCCTCATCATCACCACAAGCATATGATCGTCACTATGTTCATCATCATCATCACTACCACCATCATCATAATCATCACCATTTACATCCCCATCATCATCATCATTACCATTATTATCATCCCCATCATCATCATCATTACCATTATTATCATCACCATCATCATCATCATTATTATTCTTTTTGAAAGCACTTCACCATCAAAGAACACAGTATTTCCTTTGACTCGCTGCTTTGCCGTTTGTTGCCTCGTAAAGGACAGTGCTTTGCAATCTCCTTTGTTTCATGGTTGCATTTCTTGCAAGTCATCTCCCTAGTAATGATCTCTGAACGTCAAAGGATTCTCTCGACCTCGTATCCTAGGGCAAAGGGATGTGTGAAGTGAGGCGCTTAATATGCTGAGATACATTACCTGTTAGTTTTGGGATTCTGGCTCTGGTTCTTGTCGTTGTGATTCTCCTCTTGTTTGTCATTCGCATCATTATCGTTATATATCATTATCATCGTTGTTAGGATTATTGTTAACATTGCCATACCCTTCCTTAGCCTACATCATCATCATCACCATACTCTTCCTTAGCTTACATCATCATCGTCATTATCATTATCATCATCATCACCATTCTCTTCCTTAGCTTACATCATCATCATCGTCATTATCATTATCATCATCATCATCACCATTCTCTTCCTTAGCTTACATCATCATCATCGTCATTATCATTATCATCATCATCATCATTCTCGTCATCATCATCATCACTACAGTCGTCGACTTTATGATCGTTCATCACAATCACTATTTTTATTTGCAATTCCATCTTCATTTTGCAAAGGGAGAGAGGTTGGATTGCAATAAAAAACTGAATCGTTGACGTGAAATTGGACCAGAAAGTAAGTTATAAATTATATGCATTAAAAAGTTCATTCACAAATATGTTACACTAAATTTAAGCGCTCATTAGCCCAGTAGTTTAGGAAAATATAGATCCCTGCTAATGGCAATATTGCAAGATTCTGTTCACGAATTCGGCAGCCATGATCTACTGTAAATTCAGGGCTGCCAACTTTTGAAAAAGCTTTGCCGAAATTTTCTAATCAGCACGTAATCAGCTGATCTCAACTAATCATAGGTGCCACAAAGCTTTTAACGATTCCCCTCTACTAGGAGATTTTGTTTTCAAAATATCTAAGGATTGCCAATATATCCGCATTTTATTGAAATGTTGGCAGCTCTGTGTAAGGTAACGGTCAAATTGACAATCTTTAAATAGGTTTCCTATTATTCCTATCAACCTAAGGAAAATGAGAGATTTATTAGGGGGTTGCTACTGAGGGTAACTATCGATTTATCTATCTATCAGTCAATGTATCTATATATTTGTATTTTTTCTGTCTTTTGTGACTCTTCGCTACAAATGATTACGATATTTTCTATTCATAATTATTGTATTTATTTCTACTCACTATTATAATTTTCAACATTCTGATATATTCACTCATTTATGTATTCATTTATATGGATTTAATTAAGTAAGCTATTTAAATTTGAATTCTAACGACATTTCAGCACAATTTCATTTCTATATTTGTTTTTTCCTCAGACTTACCATTTCAGTTTAAGCTTTAGATTTTTTTTGTCTTTCCCCCTATAACGTACATCAATCAAACAAACAAACAATCAACCAAAACCAGTAAACAATTAAAGTCACCCGCGATCACACCATCCTCACACTTGTTATACAACTATACAAAAGAAGAGCCAAAGCAGGAATAACAGACATTCCCGTTTATAAACAGAGAAGAAGGAATCGCCACTTCAATTTGCGGCCGCATCAGAATCCAGCGCTCTCGGTTGCCTTGTGTCCTTAAGGGTTTTTACGTCTGAGAGCGCGTCGCCATCTTGGTTTCGACTGCCAGATACTTCCAGAGAGTCCGATACGTTTAGCCCAATATAAAAGAATCGTAATTTATGTGATGGTTTAGATTTCCTTTTAACTCTTTCCTTTTCTTCTTCTTTTTT
>NW_028234407.1:32052180-32054680 GCF_977035675.1 Penaeus japonicus | reverse complement strand
CACCTGCATTTTACGTCTTCGCAAAAACCAACATCTCGGGTCCAAAAGCTGCCTTAATAATACTCCTCTTTCCTTCTCCTTATGATCAGGATCGTAACGTAATCCCGACAACACTCCACCCCCCCCCCCCCCACCGACCCACCCCACCCCCCCGATCAGCATTTTTGTTCCGGCGGTTCACGGGCCCGAAAACTGCCAAGAAACAGCAAAGGTGTGGATGGGAAAATTCTGTTTATATTAGCGTCCATCCTTTACGAGTTTGCTTTCTAGGGGAAAAAGGGAGAGAGAGAGAGAGAGAAAAAAAAAAACTAGGGATGGGGGAGAAATGGACATAGGGGAATATATGTGGGGGGGGAGAGAATTTTTCTTCGCTGAGTTTAAGGATGTTTGAGTTTCGGAAAGATAAAAAAAAAAATTGGTTTGTTAAAAAGGTCTATTTGAATTGTTTGTTAAGGTATGTTATACGTTAATGGAAAAGCAATTTGTGTCTGTGGAAACTGCAGAGCAAACACAATATTTTTAGTACTAACCCTTAAAGTAAATGTTCTCTTCCATTCTAACTGTGTATCAAATATCTTCACATTGTGTTCTTGGTATCGTACAAATGAACACACACACACACACACACACACACACACACACACACACACACACACACACACACACACACACACACACACACACACGCACACACATACACACACACACACAACCCCTCAAAATCCGAACACAAGCCATGAGAAAACTTCTATTGACTCAGCTCTGCGTCAAACTTCAATAACACGTAAAGAAACACACTTCACCTGAACAAACACAGTGACTGCTTTTAGGAAGCATAGGATTATCTGCTTTCCGAAGCGAAATATTTTCCTCGACGCTCGCCATAATCGATCATATTATTTGTCACAATCTTTCGTTGTCTTTTAACAATATTTCGTGTTTGGTGATGGTCGTTGTTGCAGTAGATGTGATTGTGACGACTTTTGCTATTATTATCATTATTATTATTGTTATCATTATTATTATCATTATTACTGTTGTTATTATTATGATGATTATTATTGTTGTTGTTTTTTGTGCCTGTTGATTATCATGTTAGTATTATTACTATCATTATTGCTATTTATATTGCTATCATTATCGTTATTAGCATCATCATGATCATGATGATTATCATTATTATTACCATCGCTTTTATTTATTTTATCATTATCATTATTTTCATATGATCAACTGCATACATCTCTTTGCCAGATAAAACATTACTATAGCACTATGATATGACAAAGCGCATTGCAACAAAACAAGCAAACGAAGAAAGAAAAACAGAACGAAACGTGTACACCAGAATAAAAATTGTTTTTTTTCTTTTCTTCCTTCTTTCGCTTTTCATATATACAATGAGATACAAACTTTCCCTCTTAGCAAAGTCAGATTGAAGCCAAATTCTTATTAACATTTTCTCTCTCTCTTTCTCTGTCTCCCTCTCTCTCTCTCTCTCTCTCTCTCTCTCTTTTACTATTCTCTTCCTGTTTCCCTACCCACCCCTCACCCACCCTCACTCTCACTCTAACCACCCTACCTCCCACCCTACCCATCCCACCTCCCACACTCACTCTCACCCCCCACCCCACCCTCCACCCCACCCTCACTCTATCCTTACGCACCCCACCCCCACCCTCACTCTCATCCCCAACCTACCCATCCCACCCTCACTCTCACCCCCAACCTACCCATCCCAACCCCACCCCACCCCCCACCCTTACTCTCATCCCCCACCCTCACTCTCACCCCCAACCTACCCACCCCACCCCCCACCCTCACTCTCACCCCCTACCCTTACTCTCATCCCCCACCCACACCCCACCCTCAATCTCACCCCCAACCTACCCATCCCACCCCCACCCCACCCCCACCCTTACTCTCATCCCCCACCCTCACTCTCACCCCCAACCTACCCACCCCACCCCCCAACCTACCCATCCCACCCCCACCCTCACTCTCACCCCCAACCTACCCACCCCATCCCCACCCCAGTCCCTCACTCTCTTCCCCCACCCCACCCCCACCCTTACTCTCATCCCCCACCCCACCCCCTCACCGTCACTCTCACCCCCAACCTACCCACCCCACCCCAACCCCCACCCTCACTCTATCCTTACCCACCCCACCCCCACCCTCACTCTATCCCCCTCCCTCACTCTCACCCCCAACCTACCCATCCCACCCCGACCCTCACCCCCAACCTACCCACCCCACCCCCCACCCCCACTCTATCCTTACCCACCCCACCCCATCCCACCCTCACTCTCACCCCCAACCTACCCATCCCACCCCCACCCTCACCCCCAACCTACCCACCCCACCCCCCACCCTCACTCTATCCTTACCCACCCCACCCCTCACCCTCACTCTATCTCCCCCCACCCCCTACCCCCACTCCCATAGCTGACATCCGGCGCAGACATGTGTGTGTAGCAGTCATCGCGCCAGAGTCCCT
>NW_028234407.1:32044142-32049580 GCF_977035675.1 Penaeus japonicus | reverse complement strand
CGGCACATATTTGTTTGCAATTGTCGATGCGTTGCAGATAAAAGCCTTGTAATGTAGCTGCTCTAACAGATATTAACTCAGATCATAAAGCGTTAATTTGAGTTAATTTTGTCGCTCATTTTGACTCTTGACTCTTGCCTTTTTAGTATTTCCCCTTTTTTCTAATGCTCCTTCTGCCCCCCCCCCCTCTCTCTCTCTCTCTTTCTCTCTCTCTCTCTCTCTTTCTCTCTCTCTCTCCTCTCTACTCTCTTTCACTTCTCTCTCTCTTACAGTTTTCTCTTCTTTCTTTCTTTGTCTTTCTCTATCGCTTCTGACTCTTCTGTTCTCTTCTCTCTTCTTCTTATCTCTCTATCTCCTTTCTTCTTCTCTTCAACTCTCTCCTTTTTTCTTCTCTCTTTTCTCTCTCTTTTCTCTGTCTTCTCGTTCTCGCTTTATTCCTCTTTCTCTCTCTCTCTCCCTCTATCTCTCTCTCACACACACACATATACACAAACAAATATTCGCTCGTCCAACATATTTCATGACGCAAATATTAGATTTGTGTGTTTGTTTGTTACAACAAAAACGAGGAAAAATTAAAACAGGTAAATCACATGATCACAAAGACTAATTTAACAATCTATCAAAACGAATTTTGCCGGTAATTCTTCACTATGATATAAAAAAGAAACAACAATTTTAAAATATCGGTAGAATCGGCACATTTAAATTTTCTTCTTCTTTGTGGTTTGATGTTAGTATATCCAATTTTTCTGTTACTGTTTTTTTCTTTTCGTTTCTCTTATCTTTTCTTTCTTTCTTTCTCCGCCTTGTCTTTTATTCGTCAGCCATTCCGAATTTTCCTTTGAGATGGTTTGGCTTAATCCGGATTTCAGGCAAGTCTTTCCAATGTTGCTGTGTTGCTGGGGACGACAGATAGCGGCGCGTCTTCCGTTTGTTATGTGATGCTCTGGGTTGAGGATGTGATGTGATGTGATGTGATAGGATGTGATGGGATGTGATGTGATGGGATGTGATGTGTGTGGTGGGTGTATGTGTTTACTTGGACATTTTTGTATTTTTATGTGTTTGTTTGTATATGTATACATATGCATACATATACAAATAGATACATATATGGATATATATATATATATATATATATATATATATATATATATATATATATATATAAACACACACACACACACACACACACCACACACCCACACACACACACACAGCACACACGGGACTAATCTTTGAGTTATATAATATATATATATAATTATAGTATATATATATATGAAGACCACATTTGTTCATATATATAATATATATATACTTAAATATATATATATAAATAATATAATATATGAATATTTATATATATATATTACACACATTCATATGATTATGACCGTACTTATTATATTAAATTAATTAATACTAATATTAATATATTATATATATAATTAGGATTATATATATATATATATATCATATATACAACAATCACATTCATAGTATAATATATATATATATTATATATTATATATATAATATATACTATATGTATAAATATATTTTATATATATATATATATATATATATATATATCTATATATATAATATATAATTATTATATCATATATGTGTGTGTGTGTGTGTGTGTGTGTGTGTGTGTGTGTGTGTGTGTGTGTGTGTGTGTGTAATTACATGCCCTTCTCTCCTGGTGTTAACTGTTTTCTCAGTGATGTGCGTGTGGGTGGAGCAGGAACTGGGATATGTTATCACTGAACACCTGCTGCCAACACACACGCTCGGTCTCTCTCTCTCTCTCTCTCTCTCTGTTTGTCTATCTGTCTGTCTTTCTGTCTCTGTCTGTCTATTTGTCTGCCACTGCCTGTCTCTCTCTCTCTCTCTCTCTCTCTCTCTCTCTCTCTCTCTCTCTCTCTCTCTCTCTCTCTCTCTCTCTCTCTCTCTCTCTCTCTCCCTCTCTCTCTCTTTTCTCTCCTCGCACTACAGATACTATCAAAAACGTAAAAGCATAAGGGATATAAATAACTTGTGTGATGAGGGATAAAAATCGATTATTAATTCAAAGATTGACTTTTACAGTACTGAAGCAAACATTTCAAAATTCAAACTTCAAATAACAGCGATCTGCGAAGGATGTTTTTAAGAATGTCGTTACTTTTAATCTTTTTAGTGTTTATTCATTCCAACGGTTTTCTCTTCTTTTTTGTTTTGTCTTTTATTATTCATTTATAACTGCGTTTTTTTTCTTTTCCCTTTTAAGGCTTTCACTATTTATATCTCTCTTGTTTTCTCTTTCTCTGTTTCTTTCTTTCTTTATTTCTGTCTCTTTCTGTCTATCAAACTCTAACTCCCTCCCTCCCTTTCTTTCTTTCTCTCTCTCTCTCTGTCTCTCTCTCTCTCTCTCTCTCTCTCTCTCTCTCTCTCTCTCTCTCTCTGTCTGTCACACACACACACTCTCTCTCTCTCTGTCTGTCTGTCTCTCCCTCTCTCTCTCTCTCTCTCTCTCTCTCTCTCTCTCTCTCTCTCTCTCTCTCTCTCTCTCTCTCTCTCTCTCTCTCTCTCTCCTCTCTCTCTCTCTCCCTCTCTCTGGAGTAATAGAATAAACTGAATGCAATCTCACATTCCTGACCTCAGTCATTTCAGTTTCAAGGGAAGTCATGTTCACAGGACAACGAACATTTTAACGGGGTAACTATACATGTCCTCGTCTATTATGCAAGAGTGAGGGACCTATAACCACGGTCTGACACCTTGTGGTATAGAGCTCACTGAAATAAAGGGTGTGCAACTTACCCCGTGTACTGATTTTTTCTTGATCAAAAGATTCTCGAAAGGCACAAAAGGCTAAATGTAAATTTAGTCTTGTCTCGTACTTTCACCCGAAGAGAGAGAGAGAGAGAGAGAGAGAGAGAGAGAGAGAGAGAGAGAGAGAGAGAGAGAGAGAGAGAGAGAGAGAGAGAGAGAGAGAGAGAGAGAGAGAAAACAGTAACAAAAGATAGGAATAAAGAGTTTAAAAAATAATGGAAAAAAGAAAGAAAGAAAAAGAAAAACTAATGCATTATGAATCAATCAACGTCAAAATTAACTCGAGGAAGACAAGCGTTTCCACGACCACAGTAGTGAATTAACTAATGCGTTGTATATATATGTGTGTGTGTGTGCGTGCGTGCGTTTGTGTGTGTGTGTGTGTGTTTGTCTGTGTGTGTGTATGTATGTGTATGTGTGTGTGTGTGTGTGTGTGTGTATTTGTGTGTGTGTTTGTGTGTGTGTGTATTTGTGTGTGTGTTTGTGTGTGTGTGTGTGTGTGTGTATGTGTGTGTGTTTGTCTGTGTGTATTTGCGTGTGTGTGTGTGTTTGTGTGTGTGTATTTATGTATGTATGAGTGTGTGTGTGTGTGTGTGTGCCCGCATCCCAGCTCAATTACCGCACTTCCTTACCGCTTGGGATATCATTATAATGTTGTAGCTGTTTAGACCTGGCTTTTGGACCTTGGCTGCGCGAGAAAATCATATTTGGTTCGTCGTGTTGTAATTATTTGTGTTATACTGTTGTTGTTCTTGTTGCTATTGTGTGTTGTTGTTGTTATTATCATTACTATTGTTGTTGTGGTTGCTGTTGTTATTATTGTTTTAATATTATTATTTTAGTAGTGTTGATATCATTATCATCATTACTATCATTGTCAGGTGAAAGAGAGAGAGATAGATAGACAGACAGATAGATAGATAGATAGATAGAGAGAGAGAGAGAGAGAGAGAAAGAGAGCGAGAGAGAGAGAGAGAGAGAGAGAGAGAGAGAGAGAGAGAGAGAGAGAGTAGAGAGAGAGAGAGAGAGAGAGAGAGAGAGAGAGAGAGAGAGAGAGAGAGAGAGAAATAGATAGAGAGAGAAGTAGATAGAGAGAGAGATAGGGATAGAAAGCGACAGAGAGAAAGAGAGAGAGAGAAAGAGAGAGAGAGGGAGAGAGAGAGAGAGAAGTAGATAGAGATGGAGATAGAAAGCGAGAGCAAGAAAGAGAGAGAGAGAGAGAGAGAATGAAAAGAAAAAAAGAGGGAGAAGGAGAGAGAAGAGAAGTGAAGAGAGATGAGAAGAGAGGAGTGAAGTTGAGAAAGTAAATAGAAAGAGAGAGAGAGAGAAAGAAAAAAGAAAGACTGAGAGAGAGAAGAGAGAGAGAAGATAGAGAAAGGGAGAGTGAGTGAGATGAGAGTGAAGATGAAGAGAGAGAGAGAAAGCGAAAGTGAAAGATAGAGTAATATATATATATAGATTTGTGAAGAGAGATAAGAGGAAGAGAGAGAAGAAAGAGTAAAAGAAGAGAGAAGAGAGAGTGAATAATAAGAGAGAAAGAAAAACAATTTTTTGGGGGAGGGGGGGGGGGGGGGGGGGGTGAGAAAGAGTAAAAAGTAAAGAGATTGAAGAAGAAAAAAGAATGAAAGACCATTTTTTTTTTGCGGGAGGGAGATAAAGGAGAAGAGAGAGAGAAAAAAAAAAAAAAAAAAAAAAAAGAAAAAAAAGGCCGAGAGAGAAAGTGACCAAATACAGAGCAAACAGAAGAAAGGGAACAAAAGAAAAACATTAACGAGTCAAGAAAAAAACAAAAGACAAAAGACAAAAGAGTAAAAAAGAAAAAGGACAACAACCACGTAGCAGACAACGACCAGAAAACAAGAATTAATAAAAGACCTCTCACGGTAAAAAGACAAAAGACAACAACCACAGCAACAACGACAGAAAACAAGGTGAAAATAAGGGACACAGATCCAACCGAAGCCAAAACAGGGGCAGCGAGGCCCTCAATGAAGCTAATCAAATTATAAAGAGGTGACATAGGAATCTCATCCCAAAATCCACACAAGAATCGACAGAAATCACATTGATTATATGACACATCCTTCACTAACACTAGATCAATTTAAGGAGTTCTAAACTATACGGAAAATAAGAATAAGGACTTGCAAGCATATGTAGGTGTTTATACTTTTATGTGTATGAATGTGTATGTATGTATGTATGATGATACTTATATATGTATCTATATTTATATTTATCTATTTATCTATCTTTATGGATAAACATATGTATATCTTCTTGTCTATCTACCTATCTTTATATATATATACATATATAATAGTGATAATGATAATGATGACAATTATGAAAATGATAGATATAGATAATTATGATATTAATGATAATAAAAAAAGGTAAATCGAAAAAGAAGAAAAAGTCATAAATCATTAAGGAAAAGAAAGAAAAAAATCCATTAAAGGGAAAACTCCCTAACTTGACCTGTAATCCCCTGACGTAATGCTATTTTGCGACCATTTCCTCATGACGTGTCTGCCGCTCCCAATCACCAATTACGCCCAATTTAGTAAGGGATGGGGAGAGGGAGAGGGAGAGGGAGGGGGTTAGGAGAG
>NW_028234407.1:32031672-32034172 GCF_977035675.1 Penaeus japonicus | reverse complement strand
TGTGTATGTGAGTGATTTGTTGTTGTGTGTGATAGTTTGTTAATTTTCTGTCCTTTGACTCATGTCTCCTATGTTGATTCTCTTTTACTTCTTTCTCTCTCTCTGCCTCTGTCTACCTCTCTTTCTCTTTCTCTCTCTCTATCAAAATTATTAATCATTTGCCTTTGCTTAAAAAAGAAGAAAAAAAAAAAAACTTATCGTAAGGTAATTTTCCGCCAGCTTATTAAGTTAGGCATTAAGATGTTTAATTTTAGTTTGAAAAGTTTGAAATCATACTTTTGGTGCCAGATATACCTCAGCTGCCTAGTCATCTAAATGCAACTCTAAATATTTTTTTGATGTCAATGATAATGATAATGATAATGTAGATGATAACAGTGATAATGATCATGATGCTGATAACGATACTGATGATAATGATGATAACGAATATGATCATGCTAGCAATAATATCAACAATCATATCAATGATAATGATAATAATGATAATGACAATACCGACATAAACAAACAAAATAACAAGAACAACAACAAAACACAAGGAAACACATAATAAAAAGACACTCAGGAAGGACACAGAATATAAAACACACACACAAACGCACACAGACACAAACGTACATATAGAATATAATACGCACACACAAACGCACACAGACACAAGTGTACATATCAAATGGATATCACATTCACCCCTTAAGAGTTCAAGGGAAGTGAGTCATTCGCTGCTCAAATGATTGACACCCAGTTTTGATTGTTTGTGATTGTTGTGATTGTTGTTGTTGTTATGCAAGGATGGTGCTTGTTTTAGTTTTTTTTTTTTTCCTTATTTCCTCTTTATTGTTTTCTGAATGTATATTTAAGGCTGATGCTGAAAAGCCCTTTGAAAACGGTTTGGCATTAGGCAAAAGTGTGTGTAATAGAGAGAGAGACAGGGACGGAGAGAGAGAGAGAGAGAGAGAGCAGCGAGATGAGGAGAGAGAGACGTGAGGTAGAGTACGACGAGTGCAGAAACGTGGAGATGAGGAGCAGAGTGAGAGACGAGAGACGTGCAGCGAATAGAGAGAGATTGGAGAGAGTGAGAGAGAGGAGGAGAGAGTGAGAGAATCTCACTGCAGACAGAAGACCAAACAGCAACGATAAAAAAAAAAATGCACTAACAGAGAGAGAATGAGAGACGAGTGAGAGAGAGAGAGAGAAAGCGATACGAGATGAGAGAGAGAAGCAGATGAGAGAGAGATGAGAGAGAGAGAGAGAGAGAGAGAGGGGAAAAGAGAGAGAGAGTGGGAGAGAGAGAGAGAGAGAGATGAGAGAGAGAGAGCCGAGAGAGAGAGAGAGCCAGAGAGATGAGCCAGAGAGAAAGAGAGACAGAGAGATAGAGATAGAGAGGACAGTCTCATGGAAGACGGATAGACCAATCCAGCAAAGATAAAGGAAAAATAACTACAGACGAGAAGAGAGACGATGAGAGAAGAGGAGAGAGGATGAGAGATGAGAGGAGAGTGAGAGAGAGAGGAGAGTAGGAGAGAGACGGAGAGAGAGACGGAGCAGCAGAGAGAGCAGAGAGGGATGAGACGAGAGAGAGCATAGATAGATAGATAGATAAAGTGATAAGAGAGAGAGAAGAGAGAGGATGAGAGAGGAGAGAGACTGAAAGGAGGAGCGGAGAGAGAGAGAGAGAGAGAGAAAGAGAGAGAGGAGAGATAGAGAGGGGAGAGAGAGAGATAGACAGAGATAGATAGATAGATAGATAGATAGATAGATAGATAGATAGATAGATAGAGAGAGAGAGAGAGAGAGAGAGAGAGAGAGAGAGAGAGAGAGAGCAGCAGCAGACAGACTGAAGGAACACTTCAATTAGGCAAACGACAATGGATGCAGATACAGAACAGCCACAGAACAAACTGACCAGGCTAGACTAGACAGGGAGACAGACAGACAGACGATAACACGCAAACGATATCAAATACAACCAAGACAAGACACACACAAAAGCAAGCACAAGACCAAACAAAACCTACAAACAAACAAACAAACATAACCCCCCTCCCCCCAAAAAATAAGAAAAACACACAAAAAAAAAAATTCAGACGAAACACTTTCAAATTCGTCCCGAAATTTTCGCGAGTTTTAACCCACCACCACCACCCCATCTACCCCACCACCCTATCTAACCCCCCTCACCCCACACCCCACACCCTACCCCTCACCCCTCACCCCACACCCTACCCCCACACCCTACCCCTACCCCTCCTCCTCCTCCTCCGAGAGTCTCTCAGCGTGGGCCCAGACTCCACAAGAGGGACTTAAGGAGATAAATGACATCCATTCTCGAGTCCTCTGGCACGGAGCGAGATCAACTCATTCAAGCGCCCCGATGATGTCAGCTGTTGGGGTGACATTGCAACTACGCCTCTGAGATGCATTCTCTTCTTTGTTGTCTTTTACTCTTTACTTCTATTTGTCTTTTATTCTTGGGGTCAATCCGTGCTGTAGCAAA
>NW_028234407.1:32014172-32016672 GCF_977035675.1 Penaeus japonicus | reverse complement strand
AGAAGACGGCATTAGTGTAGATCTTATTCAAGATGCAGGAGAGATCGCGGCAGAAAACTGGCCAGTCTTTATAACAGATGTCTAAGCGTCGGTAAAACTCCGAAGGCCTGGAAAAACGGAATAATAATTTTAATACACAAAAAGGGAGACACAAAAGACTTAAAAAATTACCGACCTATAAGCCTCCTTTCAGTAATGTATAAATTGTTCACAAAAATCATCACAGCCCGTATCACCGATACATTAGATTCGAAAACAACCCAGGGAAGAGGCAGGGTTCCGCAGTGGATTCTCAACTACAGACCATATCCACACACTAGCTCAAATAAGGGAGAAAACAAACGAAGCCCCTGTGTATGGCATTCGTTGATTATGAAAATGCATTCGATTCGGTATAGATATCTGCAGTACTAGATGTAATTCGGAAACAAGGAGTAGAGGAAATATACTGCAGATTATTAGAGGATATATATAGAGATGGTACTGCGACCATCAAAATCCACACAGAAACCAATAAAATACCAATAAAAAGGGTGTTAGGCAGGGCGACACCATCTCACCGAAGCTGGTTACAGCTGCTATTGGAGGAGTATTCAGATTAGATAGATAGGAAGGATTATAATAAAAAATGAGACTTATGCAATCTAAGATTTGCAGACGATTATTGTTCATTTCTTTCGGTCAGTCACCAGATGATTACAACAATAAAGGAGCGATTTAGGAAGTTGAAGTTGGATTAAAATGAACATGAAAAGACTAAAGTCATGTTCTAAAGTCAACCTACGCTTAACAAATACAAAGTTTAACAAAGGGTACTAGACGGCGAAGAGTATGGAATAAGGGCAACTCATCCTTCGAAGTACATCATCGCGAAGCCGAGATGAAACGGCGAATCAGGCTAGGTTGGAGTGCCTTCGGTACACATAGTAATATACTATGAAGTCGTCTGCCACTATGTCTAAAGAGAAAGATTTTTGACCAATGTGTCCTCCCCGTCATGACATATGGATCAGAGACATGGACTACGACCAAGGCACTTGAGAGGAAATTAGTAAGCGCCCAAAGAGGAATGGGAAGGCTTATGCTAGGAGTTAGCTTAAGAGTCAAGAAAAGAGCCACGTGGATCAGGCAACAAACAAAAGTAGAGGATATACTCAAGAGCGTCAAGAAGAAAAAGTGGCAGTGGGCTGGACACATATATCGGAGACAGGACAACAGGTGGACAAAGAAAACAACAGAATGGGTAATACACGACACAATAAGACCAAGGGCAAGACCAATGACTAGATGGCGGGATGAAATAGCGAACTTCGCAGGAGTAAACTGGAATCAGAGGACACAAGACCGGAATGACTGGAAAAGATTGAGAGAGGCCTACGTCCTGCAGTGGAATGATACAGGCTGATGATAATGATATATATATATATATATATATATATATATATATATATATATATATATATATATATATATATATATATAATATAATATATATATATATATATATATATATATATATATATATATATATATATATATACATATACACACGCTCATATATACTTATTTATTTATGTGTGAGCGTTTATTCCTTTATTAATTCTTTACCTAAACTTTCCAGAACTGTTATCCCTTATCCTTTTTTTTTTTTTTTTCTTTTTTTCATCCCACGCTCGCTTAATCGCAAACCCATTAAAATCCATCCTCCCCCTCCCCTCCCCACCTATATTACCAGTCATCATCACCCCTGTCCACACCTCACCTCCCCCTCCCCCTCTCACTCACTACCTTACCCCTATACCACTACCCTACTCCTCCCCCCCCATCCAACATCCCTTATACCCCTACCTCACCACCTCCCAACCCTCACTCATCCCCCCTCCCCCTCTCCACACCCCTCCCCCACATTCTTCCCCCCTCCACACCCCTCCACCCCCTCCCCCCCTCCCCCGTACCCTCCCCCCCACATAATTTTCCTCGTGTGCAGCGGCATCATTTATAACCATATCACGTCCCGGCCGCCAGAGAGCATCTATAAAGCCCATAATTCATAGAGTTATCACAGCTCGAGCGTCCTTGGTGGTGCACCGCGTGTAATAATCTACCACGTCGAGACTGCCTAGTTCCCGGTTGCGTTTTCGGTTTTAAGTGCGCGGGTTCTGGTGATTTTGGGTTTAGGGGTTTTCAATTTTGAGTTTTAAAGGGTTTTTTCTTTTTCTTTTTTTCAAAGTTTTTGTGTGTCTGGTTTGATGTTTTGAAAAAAAAGGATACTGGTGATGATAGGTTTCAATTAGTTTAGTTTTGACAGATTGTACAATTCAATGATGACTTAAGGGTCCGTTTCTTTCGTAGTTTTATGTATTAGTTTGGATTAAAAAAAAAATAAATGAATAAAAAGCTAATGATGATAGCTATCAATTAGGCTAGTTAAGATAGATTGCAGAATTCAGTGATTTATGATTAACAGAAGAAGTGTATACAAGTCAGAACAAATATCAAT
>NW_028234407.1:31994172-31996672 GCF_977035675.1 Penaeus japonicus | reverse complement strand
CTGTTTATGTGTCACTTTTGTCTGTCTGTTTCTCTATTTATATGTCATTTTTGTCTGCCTGTTTGTCTGTTTCTGTGTCACTTTTGTCTGTCTGTTTTTCTGTTTATGTGTCACTTTTGTCTGTCTGTTTCTCTGTTTATGTGTCACTTTTGTCTGTCTGTTTCTCTGTTTATGTGTCACGTTTGTCTGTCTGTTATGTGTCACTTTTGTCTGTCTGTTTTTCTGTTTATGTGTCACTTTTGTCTGTCTGTTTCTCTGTTTATGTGTCAGTTTTGTCTGTCTGATTATGTGTCACTTTTGTCCGTCTGTTTGTCTGTTTATGTGTCATTTTTGTCTGTCTGTTTGTCTGTTTATGTGTCATTTTTGTCTGTCTGTTTGTCTGTTTATGTGTCACTTTTGTCTGTTTCTGTGTCACTTTTGTCCGTCTGTTTGTCTGTTTATGTGCCACTTTTGTCTGTCTGTTTGTCTGTTTATGTGTCATTTTTGTCTGTCTGTTTCTCTGTTTATGTGTCATTTTTGTCTGTCTGTTTGTCTGTTTATGTGTCACTTTTGTCTGTCTGTTTGTCTGTTTATGTGTCACTTTTGTCTGCCTGTTTGTGTGTTTATATGTCACTTTTGTCTGTTTCTGTGTCACTTTTGTCCGTCTGTTTGTCTGTTTATGTGCCACTTTTGTCTGTCTGTTTGTCTGTTTATGTGTCATTTTTGTCTGTCTGTTTCTCTGTTTATGTGTCATTTTTGTCTGTCTGTTTGTCTGTTTATGTGTCACTTTTGTCTGTCTGTTTGTCTGTTTATGTGTCATTTTTGTCTGTCTGTTTGTCTGTTTATGTGTCACTTTTGTCTGTCTGTTTGTCTGTTTATGTGTCATTTTTGTCTGTCTGTTTGTCTGTTTATGTGTCACTTTTGTCTGTCTGTTTGTCTGTTTATGTGTCATTTTTGTCTGTCTGTTTGTCTGTTTATGTGTCATTTTTGTCTGTCTGTTTGTCTGTTTGTGTGTCATTTTTGTCTGTCTGTTTGTCTGTTTATGTGTCACTTTTGTCTGTCTGTCTGTCTGTTTGTGTGTCACTTTTGTCTGTCTGTTTGTCTGTTTATGTGTCACTTTTGTCTGTCTGTTTGTGTGTCACTTTTGTCTGTCTGTTTGTATATCTATGTGTCACTTTTGTCTGTCTGTTTGTCTGTTTATGTGTCACTTTTGTCTGTCTGTCTGTCTATCTGTGTGTCAGTTTTTGTCTGTTTGACTGTTTATCTGTTTGTCTCTATTTAATATCTTTCTCCCTATGTATAATGTCTATCTATCTATCTCCCTATTTATTTATCTATTTATCTATCTCCCTATTTATGTATTTATCTATCTACCTATCTATTTATCATTACCTATTTTATTTATCTATCTATCTGTCATTATATCAATTTATCTATCTAACTATCTATATATTTACCTATAGGCCTATCTATGTATGTATGTATCTTTCTGCCTATCTATTTATCTATCTATTTATCCATATATCTCCCTATCTATATATCAATTTACATATCTCCCTATCTATATATCTATATGTATATCTACCTACCTACCTACCTACCTATCTATCTATCTATCTCTTTCTCTCTCTCTCTCTCTCTCACTCTCTTTTTTCTCGTTCTATCTCTCTCTCTCTCTCTCTCTCTCTCTCTCTCCTCTCATCTCTCCCCTCTTCTCTCTCAGTCTCTCAGCTCATCTCTCTCATATATGCGAAGATATACTATATATATCTATATATATATATATATATATAGTATATATATATATATATATCTATCACAGCCTATAGATATATATCTATCCAGAAACGCTACTCTTCTATATATCCTATCTATATACCTAAATTTACTTCTGATCTACTCTATCTATCTATCGTATCACAACCTCTCTATTTCACCTTCTGTCTATCTGTCTCATCTCATCTTATCTCATCTCTCCTCTCTCTCATCATCTCTCTCTCTTCTCTCTCGTCGTCTCTTCTCTCTCATCTATCCCTCTCTATCTCTCTTCTCTCTCTCTCTCTCTCTCTCTCTCTCTATATATATATATATATATATATATATATATATATATACCTTCTATATATCTATTTATATACCTACTTCTATATAGCTATCTATATACCTTCATCTATCTATATACCTACATACCAATCTATCTATCTATCTCCCCCCCCTCTCTCTCTCTTTATCTCTCTATCTCTCTATCTATCTATCTATCTGTATCTCTCTCTCTCTCTCTATCTATCTGTATCTCTCTCTCTCTCTCTCTCTCTCTCTCTCTCTCTTTATCATATCTATCTAATTCACACACTATTCTATCTCTGTCCTGTATTCTCTCTCTTCTCCTCTCTCTCTCTCTTCTCTCTCTTACTCTCATCTCTCAATCTGGCTCTCTATCGTAGTCTTCTTTGCTGCAAAATTTCCCCTCTCTTCTACTCTCTCTCTCTCTCTCTCTCTCTCTCCTTCCCTACCCTCCCTC
>NW_028234407.1:31966672-31974172 GCF_977035675.1 Penaeus japonicus | reverse complement strand
TCGAGTCTCAACTACAATGTCACGGGCATATATACGTACGGCGACATCCTCTGCTACGCCTCGAACGAGCTGGGGGAACAAGCCAAGCCGTGCAGCTACACCCTGGTCCCGGCGGGCAGACCAGAGCCGCCCAGAGACTGCACGGCGAGTAACCACACCGCAGACACCTTCCACGTGGCCTGCATCCCTGGCTACGACGGAGGACTCGAACAGGAATTCGTCGTCCTGGCCTTCGACGACAAGAACGAACGCCTCATTCGCAACGAGACCGTGAAGGGAGCACCCGTCTTTACCCTGGAAGATCTTCCTCCCGAGTCAGACTACCTGGTTAAGGTGTACGCCCAAAACATCAAAGGAAAGAGCACGGAGCAGGTGTTACACGGGTTTACTTTGCCTTCCGCTCAACCAGGCACAGGTGAGGTGGTGTGTGTGTGTGTGTGAGAGAGAGAGAGAGAGAGAGAGAGAGAGAGAGAGAGAGAGAGAGAGAGAGAGAGAGAGAGAGAGAGAGAGAGAGAGAGAGAGAGAGTATGTATATATGTATATATATATAAAGGTGGAATCACTGGATTTCCAATTCCTAATAAATCTGTGGGTCTATTCGTGTTGAATTTTGATTCATCACACCAGTATATACATACTTTTTTTTTTTAAATAAATCTTTCTTCTCTTTCATCCAAAGTTGTGCATAGCAAGCCTTACTCTGAATCTATTTTTTCCACTTTTTTCTTTCACTTTCGTCTCGGATACACGCCTCGCTCTAGAAAATGAGACACGAAGCCTCCTCTCTTTCCCTTTAATCCTTCGTTACCTATTTGCTAGATATAATGTGTTGCTTAGACATCGTCCTCAAGACTTGGAGGCGCACGAGAGCGTAATATTGGATCTCCTACATGAAGGATCAGAGCATCCGACGGTACGCGTTCTCGGGGAATTCCCGGCTATCCAATTTAACGCGGATTTAGAGCGACCGGCAAATCCCCAAGCAACTTGCAAATTGTTGTTATACTCAAGCCACGGTCAGATGTACCCTTTCTTAAACAGGGACGGGAATTTAGCCGTAATTTCTTTGATCAAAGCGGAGATCACGTTAATGGTAGTATGAGTTTTTTGTTTTTTATCATTATTATTATTATTTTATTTTATTTTATTTTTTAAGACTACGGCCGATGGTTGGAATATATTTTCTTTTACTGCTCTTATATATCGTGCAATCCTTTTCCGAGTTCAGATTTTTATAAGGGCGCCCGTTTCGCCATGAATGCTTGTATATACACACGCACTGGAACATATACACATATCCTACCCCCTCCCCCCACCATAGTTAAGCTCCTGAGTTTAGCAAAAAAATTTATATTTGCATGACCGAGCGTGCTTTTAGATTCCCATTTCTAGCGCGAAAGTTTGAAGAGAACTTAGAGCTCCTTTCAGACCGAGGTATCTAAGTTCTCTTTCCCTCGAAGCCAAAAGGGTGCGGGAGAAGTAGACACTCCAAAGCAATGCTTCTCCCTCCACCCCCCCCACCTCTCCTTTTTTTTTTTTTTTTTTCCTTTTTATTCTTCTTCTTAGCTCATAGAGAAACCCACCTCAAGAGAGTGTTATGGTAAACAAATCTTTCCCTTCGAGCTCTACGCCGCGGTTGGAAGCGAACCGAAAAGCTTCCAAGGTGAAGAATGACCAATTTGTTGAAGTTTCATGTATGCAAAGCTGATCAAAGTTTGAGAAATGGTCTTACTTCTCATGAATAGGAGAGCAGGTATCTTGGTCAGCTGGGGAGGCGGACACGAGGTGATTTAATCAAAGTTCTTGAGATTTTTCCCCCTGCCTTTTTTTTTTGTCTATTTTTGCTTACCGATACGATTTTTTAGGTGTGTGTATTTGTGTAGTTTTTGACCATTCATTATGGGGGGGAAAATACTATGGATTTTGAAGAGAGATGTTCTATTCTTTTGGTGTTTCGAGATCTACATATATTCATGATTTTTTTTTTTCCTTTTGAATATTCGCATATATATATATATATATATATATATATATATATATATATATATATATATATATCTCCAGCTCTCTGGAGCTGATAACGTCAGCTTTTTCATTTCTCTTCTCTTTCGCGTCCTCCTCTTCCTCCTTCTTCTCCTTTTCCTCCATCTTCTTCCTTGTTTATCTTCTTTCCCTTCACCCCTCCCTCTCTCTGTCTCTGTCTACCTCTTTATCTTTTTCTCTCTGTCTCTGTCTATCTCTTTCTCTTTCTCTTTCTCTTTCTCTTTCTCTTTATCTTTCTCTCTCTGTCTCTGTCTATCTCTTTCTCTTTCTCTTTCTCTTTCTCTTTCTCTTTATCTTTCTCTCTCTGTCTCTGTCTATCTCTTTCTCTTTCTCTTTCTCTTTCTATTTCTCTTTCTCTTTCTCTTTCTCTTTCTCTCTCTCTCTCTCTCTCTTTCTCTGTCTATCTGTCTTTCTCTTTCTCTCTCGCTATCTCTCTCTCTCTCTCTATCTCACTCTCTCTCTCTATCTATCTATCTATATATCTACCGATCTCTTTATCTTTATTTCTCCTCCTTTTTCTTCTTCTTCTTTTTTCTCTCTCTCTGTCTGTCTCTCTGTCTGTCTATCTGTCTCTATTTCTGTCTTACTTTCCGTTTATCAGCGTGCTTTTCTATCTAGATATCTCACTATCTATCTATTTATCGTTTCTGTCTATCATTCTGTCCTTCCATCTTGTCATTTATGCATATGTCCGTCGTTCTTCTCTAGCTACATATTTTTTTTATATATTTACGTATCAATTGTGTATCCGTCTGTCTTTCTCTATTTACTCGGTCTTTTTATCTATTTCTTGCCCCTATTCCTATTCACTGTGTGTCGATCTACCCCTCTGTTTCTTCCACCCTTTAATGCCCATAGAAATGCATTGAAACCACGCCCACATTCCTAAGGATCTTTTCCCCGCTCTCTTTGCAGCCGTTCCCGCCACCCACATCTTCCCCATCACGCCCATCTTGGGTGTGCTGATTGGCGTGGTGGCTGCCCTGGTGTTGGTGGCCGTGGTGGTGGTGGTGGTGATGAAGTTACGAGGCGACACCAGGACCATCAAAGGGAGGCCTGAGGGGGGGTTGAAGGGGCCTCACTCCCCCCTTCACCCGGCTAAGGACGGAGATGACGGGCCCGACGTCATCTTGTGTCGCACGGGTGAGCGAGGGGGGCGGGGACGAAGGGTTGGGGGGCGGGGAGGAAGGGTTGGGGGGAGGGGGGTTAGTCTGGAGATGGGGTGTCCTCACTGGGTGTCGCAGTACAATTTTGAGTTGTCGGGATAAATCTTTGTGTAATGGTGGTGTTTTGATAAACTTTTGAGGTAAATTCTGTAGATGTAAAAACACTATGAATATAAATGTGAACTATGAATGTGCGGGATTAAAACAGGGATAAATAAATGGATAATTAATCAGTCAAGACTATTAACAAACACACACTCAAGTCATAAATAAACTACTATAAGTATACATGCCACAAATAAAAAGACACACGCACAAACGTACCCAGCAACAGACTCGCTCCCTCGAGCATAAGACACACAACGCATAGCTGTAAAAAAAAAAAAAAAAAAAAAAAAAAAAAAAAAAAAAAAAAAAAAAAAAAAAAAAAAAAAAAAAAAAAAAAAAAAAAAGGAGAAACAAAAAGAAAAAACAAGAAAAAAAACAACAACAACACACACAGGAAACAAGAGGCGATCAACTAACTCCATCTCTTCCTCCATCCTTCCATCCTCCATCCTCCAAAGACTCGACCTACGAGGACGTCGATGGCATCCCCCAGAAGCTGAAGCACGCCAACATCTACGAGACTGTCCCTTACGACACGAAGGACAAAAACAGCAAGAACAGTGAGGTAGGAGAACGATATCCTTGTACCTGGTACCCTCTCCTCCCCCCCCCCATCCTCCTCCTCTACCACCTTTCCTTTCCCCTCCTACCTATCCAGCCACCTAAAGTGATTTTTATTTGTCCATCAGTGTCTCCCCTCTTCTCCGATCACCTTCTCTCCTTCCCCCATTCTTTTCCTATAGCCACGCCCCTTTATCCATTCAGACCCTCCCCTCTTTAACATTGACCCCTCCCCCCTCTATCCTCCCCATCCCCATCCCCTCCCCCACTCCCCGTCCCCCTCTACCTCCTTTCCCTCCCCCTACCTATCCAATCATCTATCCTTATTTCTATCTGTCCATCCGTGTCTCCTACCCCACCCCTTCCCCCATTCTTACACCCTTCCTACTCCTCCTTACCCACTCCAGAGAGGGTTAATTTCCATTGACCCCACCCTCCCCTTCCTCCCTACCCTACCCCCCTTCATCATTCACCTCCTCCCCCCATACCTCCAACCAAGACCTCAATACCCCCCTCCCCCTCCCCCTCCTTCCCCCTTATGCACAATCAGTAGCAAAAACGTCTTGTTTGTATCTCCGAGTGAGTATGTGTTGTCTCGTGTCTTACAGTAATTACTTTTGTTGTTGTTTCCTCTCTCTTGTAATGGGTTGATGTCTTCTTTTTTTCCTCCCCTACCTTTTTAGATGACTATGCGCCTCATAGGCTGCATGCTAGAGCTCTTGATTTGATTATAGTGATGGAGAATGTTATGATGATGATCCGTTCTGGTCTTGAGTCATCTTGTGCAATTCTGAACAATGTCTCTTGTGTTCACCTTCTCTTCTTCCTATTTTATTAAAGTAGACGGGTTAAACGTATGCAATTTAACATGTAAAAATATGGTATAACATTTCCTTCTATGATTAGCATGTATCGGTATTCTTACGGATTTAAGCAAATTAATAATAATAATATAGCGGTATATGGCCTAGTATTTGCTATAGTGGAACTCGGGAGATTTGTACACATATTAACAGACAAGAAATAGACAGATGATTGGGTTAGAGAGAGAGAGAGAGAGAGAGAGAGAGAGAGAGAGAGAGAGAGAGGTAAAGAGAAAGAGAGAGAGAAAGAGAGAGAGAGAAAGAGATAGAGAGAAATAAAGAGAGAGAGAGAGAGAGAAAGAGATAAATCCCTAGAAAGAAAATGATTCAAATCCACAACTGAGATCTTAAACGCCAACGGTCTCGCTCATGAATATGCAAATGCACCGGAAATATTTGTTCGTTCAATTAATTTATAGATCCGGTCCTAATGTAAAGGCTTAGAGGGTCGAATATAGTATTTCAAGTTTGGATAAATTTCACGGGTGCAAACTCAAACACATTATGACCTCCCCCCCACCCACACACAGAAACACATTGTGACCCCCTCCCCCCTACACACGCTCAAGCACATTGCGGAATCCCCCCCCCCCTACACACACTCACACATAAACGCACACAAACACATTGTGAAAAAATAGGCATATCATCTGTACACACAATCTATCTTCATTTTTTCCCAAGATACACATCTAGAACGAGGGGAAAAAACAAAAAACAAAAAAAAAAACATGCATATATAAACATACATATACACTCAGATTGAGAAATTATGCCCTTCGTGAATAATGTTTTAGGGAGTGCAATGGATGAGTACAAGTGAAGAAGAATGTGTAAAATCCATCTCCATATAATTTAGCTTTATTGGATTTCTGAAGTTTTACTGCTTGGTAGATTCATTTATATCAATTACACTTAATGAAGAATAGTTTACAGTGAGCTAAGTATTCTTTATAGCCTTAGCCATTAGTCAGTGCTCACTTTCTTTTTTTCTTTTTTTTTTCCTCTATGGTAAAAATGGGTTTTAGCATGATGGCTGGAGCTGTGTTATTTTTACGTGGTCGTGCTATGTCGTTTCATTTACACGGATTTTTATTCATTTTTGATGGACGGTGACCGGAAATAAGATGAAACACACACACATTAACAAGCACAGGTACGCGCATATGCACACGCACATATACGCACACGCACACGGACACGCGCACGCACACCCACACCTACACACATACACTGACACACACAACACACGCACACACACACACGTTCTACATCAAAATGAAGTAATTATATCAAAGATCATATTCAGAAACCTTACGCCTCATTATAATATGTATTTTTTTTTTTCATTCTAAAAAAAGAAAACGGAAAACTGAGAATGGTGAGAGCGAATGAACCTTGTTAGCCTACAAGAGCAAATGCGTTAATGATACCAATGAACTTCGTTATTGGGCAGCGGGCACGAGTGATACCTCTACCCCCCCCCCCCCTCCTCCACACCCCCTTCTTTGACCCTCCGACTCATTTGCCCCCCCCCCCCCCCATTACCCCAGCCGCCTCTTCACTCTATCCGTCTCTCTGCCGCGTATTTATTAATTGGTATGACCTTTAACGAGGTTTAAAAATATATATATACTTTTTTTTCACTTTCTCTCTCGGTCTCTTTCTCTCTCTCTCTCTCTCTCTCTACTCTCTCTCTCTCTCTCTCTCTCTCTCTCTCTCTCTCTCTCCTTCTCTCTCTCTCTCTCTCTCTCTCTCTCTCTCTCTCTCTCTCTCTCTCTCTCTCTCTCTCTCTCTCTCTCTCTCTCTCTCTCTCTCTCTCTCTCTCTCTCTCTCTCTCTCTCTCTCTCTCTCTCTCTCTCTCTCTCTCTCTCTCTCTCTCTCTCTCTCTCTTACTCCCTTGTCTCATCCATCTATCTACCCCTCCCCCCTCTTTCTCACTCACCATCCTTTCATTAATATCATATTGATTATTTGTAATTATTTCACAGATATATTGAAAGGATATAGATCAGGTGTTCACTAACAGTGGTATTTGCATTGACTTTAGCACGTGCCAGGAACAAATTGAATTACAGACAAGCAAGCGAGGAAACTGTATTATTTTACATTGCATGATTTCAGTTATGTGTTGTTTTCGGGATGTGCTGGATGTTATGATGAATGAACGTTTTTTTTTTTTTTTTTTTTTTTTTTTTTTTTTTGCGAATGCTAATGTGTTTGTCGCTACTGAATGCCAATGAGATCCACAGGATTACACCCAGTGCACTGATTTTGTTTTGTTTTGTTTTGTTTTCTCGTTTTTTTCTCTAGTTATTCATTTATTCCTCATAGAAGAAACTATACATCATCAACAACAACAACAGCAACAACAACAACAAAAAAACACATGTCCTTAGAATCACTCTTACACAAAGACGAAAACTTTTCAATGAAACCTTCGTCCTCAAAGTTAACTTCACATTCCTTCAACATAATTTGATCTGAGTCGTCCTCCCATTGTAGGCAGGGTCTGTGTCTTCCAAAGTTAGTAGCAGGGACTGTGGGAACCGTGTGAAACAAAAGACATGCGACCGTTCGGTGCCAGTTGTACAATTAGGTTATGGAGGCAATAAAGAGAACCTTAGATTCATTTTTTTTTTTTTTTTTGTAGTGTGGGGAAAAATGTATATTTATAGGAGGTTGGAGGTGGGGTACGTGTTGTTTGTTTTATTTATTGCATTCATTCTGGTGTCTTTGGGTTATTGTTGATTAGAGGA
>NW_028234407.1:31946672-31951672 GCF_977035675.1 Penaeus japonicus | reverse complement strand
CTCTTTCTCGTCTCTCCCTCTCCTCTATCTCTCTACGTTCACATAGCCCGCAAGTGATTCACAAGTAGTATTGATTGAAAGTTGCCACGTTGCATTTGATACCCTTTAATGCTTCCATTTCCTTATCAACAATATTAGGATAAAATTGTTGCAGAGTTGATAATACTTTAATCCTTAAATCAATGGAGGGAATTGATTGGCCTAACTGAAAGAGGGAGAACATTTTTGCTTCCGGTGAACTCATGCATTATGCTGTTTGTCTTTATGCACCTATACTGAGAGTTGCCAGATAGTAAGATGTCTTTAGCAAAATTACTCGAGTTTTAGGTGTGTTATTTTTTATTATTATTATTATTAGTATTAGTATCACCATTAGCATATTTTTAAAATCAATATTATGATGATGATTATTATCATTATCATTATGATAATTACCGTTATCATTATCATTATGATCATAACCATTATTATCATTATCCTTATGATAAAGACCATTATTATTGTTATTACTATCATTATCCTAATTACCATTATTATTATTATTACTATCATTATTGATGTTATTATTATGATGTTACTATTGCTTCCATTATCATTATTACCATCACTATTATTATTATCATGATTACTATTATTTTTATTATCATCATTAACACTAATACCATTGCTTTATCATCTCCATAAACATTATCATTATCATCATTATCGTTGTCGTCATTTTTATTACTACTTGTTCCATCATCATCAACATCACAATCATCATTATTAAAGTTTTTGCTGTGGCTATCATCATCATTATCCTCATCATATCTAAGAAGAATATTATTATCATCATAACCACCGACATCTGATGATATATGCAATAAATACTGCAACAGATATACATAATCCCCATACAATTGATACACCTATATGTCTTTAATCCTTCATGCAGGTTTTCCTCTGGTTTCGAACAACGAGTGTCTAGAACAAGAACAAGAAGAACATACTTTTAGTTCCCGAGTCTTCGCTCCATCAGCTGACCGCCAGACATGTTGCACAGAAAAGAGGGCTGTGCTGTCACTCGCCATAAGATGCGACGGAAGATCAGAAAATCAGCGTGGAAGTGGTGGATGGATTTATCCTGATCCACTTCGAAGAAAGAACTTCCGTCTTGGTCTTTGCTTGATTCTTGATTGCTCGTTTGTGTGTGGGTGTCTTTCTGTTGTTATGGCCACTCGCTTTAACTTGTGTTTCTGGCATTTTAATGACAGGTCCTTTGTTGACAGCGTCCAGATCTAACCACGGCTTTCACTGCTCAAGGAATCTGTTTACTGATATATATATGTCTTCGGGAACGTTACTATGGTGACCTTCTTTACCTTCTTAGCGTACCTTTTCATCTCTGTGAGCATAAATAACACGCATAGGTGCATCGTAACACACGCCCTACAAACAAAGAACTAACACATTCTCTCTCCTACCTTTCCTGACGTCTGGATCCTATACCTCAAAGCACCCTTATTGAAATTACACAGTCCTTCTTATTCTTATTCTTCGCCTCTGTTCCAGTAGGACTCGGCTGTTCTCCCATGTTGTAGCCAAGGAACGCCCATCCTCTGCATCTCCTATCCCAGACATTCATCGGCCGCACGTCCCTCTCTAGCGTGTCTCTCGCCTTCACCATAATCGACCTGACCCAAGCCTGTGTGTGCTCTTGTGACCTCACTTCTTCTTTTTCTCTCTCACAGATATTCCCATCAGTCACTGTAACTTCTTCAACTCCGTCCTCTCTTGCTGTTTCTCTTCATTCCTCGTTGCACAGGTCTCTGCACCGGGCAGCGGGACGAACATAAACGTCGCTGCAATACGACAAACGCAGCTGAACTTTTTACTTACTCTTGAGTTCAACTACAAAGTGAATCCTTGTATTTTACTTTGACTCACCTGATATCACACGAATTAAAAATAATAGCATCCCTTGTAGAGCGAAATGTTTTATCAGTAAAACTACATCCTCATTTCTAATTTATTATGAGGTCTCGATTCTGCCACAGATATCTTGATTCCCACAAGAAGCTCTAGTCTCTCGGGTAAGTTTCATTATCTTTTTTATGTCAAAATCTCGCTCGTTACTTGGTCTTGAAGCGTCGTTTCATTTTGTAAAACATTTATAGAAGAAATCTGAATTTCACTGGTTCTGCAAAAGCAACTTTTATATTGAAAAAAAAGTTGAGGAAGAGGCATTTAAGCACACGGAAAAATAGCTTGATGTAGGTCCCTTTGGGAGGACTGAGAATTCTGACATTTTTTGACATTAAATAGTTTCTGCGATAGCATAATAAGAAATAAAATATTTTTCTATAAGTCTATGAAGCATTCCGAGATTTAAGACTGTAAGGATTTGAAAGATAGATGAACTTTCTATTATTAACATTTACATGCGCGGAGAGTCAAACGTGCTCAATGCAAATGTATTCGAAGAAAAGGAAAATGTTTGAAATTCAAAACTCTCTGGGACACACTGATTCCGGAATCATTCTTTTGTTCATTATAGAAAAAAGAAAAAAAATACACAGCCTGGACAGAGACGGTTATTCTATAAATAAAATTCCTGAACTGTTTTTTTATCGTTGTACTGTCTCGACATGAACAAGTCCTATTTTTTTATTTCGCGTATATTTTATTTCCTAATTATAACTGATCATTGCTTTCAAATAGTATTAAACTTGAATAACAATGTCAGCAACTGTTCTATTAAATATTCATTAACTGATAAACATTCAGCTATCGAATTCTCAATATGAACATGACATGATATACGTCAACAAGAAAGCATTTGGGAAAATGATCACTGGATTTGAAAATTGAAATCTTCCGAGATCAATATATAGGATGAACATTTCTTCAAATTTTGAACAATTCTAAGAATAAAATACAAACAAAACTTTTCAAACAGCTAGATTGCAGTTCACATAAAAGACAAAAGATTATGATTAAACTAATAAATCTATGTAGTTAAACCTACAGTATAAGTTTTCCCCCGTTTTTTTCATAATGATACATGATACATTTTTCTTTCCACAAACATTGCAAATTTTCTAATCCCTTTCAAATTCTGAAGATAATAAAATGACTCTCAAGAGTAGGTGAACGAGCACATCTGTTTCACCGATACGGCAATATAAAATCGATGCTTTCAAACAAAGATCACTGGATGTTGCTATGCTCTCCTTACGTCACCATTTCCATTCAGCTACAAGGAGGCTCACGTGATGGAGTGGTGCGCCAGTGATGATCTCATGAATATCCTGAAGCTATAAGTGAGTGTGCTTGTAGAAATGGAACTGAGCAGGATGCAAAACACGTAATGGATGGAAAGGATAAAAGTACAAGATTCTTATAACTAGTATCGAAGCGCAAGGCCTTTTCTGCATTCGTCACCACGACCTGAACTGTGAACTATTATTGTTTAGTTGTACAATTTCTCAGCATTTATCATGTCAGAGTGACCTTGAACTTTCCTACGCACGGAGTGATCCTGCAAAGCATCACATAAATGTGAGAAAAAAACAGATATTCACAATGATTACAGATACAAGCCGCGTTTTAAGAAAAGCGCATAGTGTTAAGTGAACAGCGAAGAAAACATGCATTACTGAATAAAAAAAAAAATAACAGTGTTACCTTGAGCGTGCTCTGAATTATGTTTGCTCTCGCAACGTTGAAAAGGGCTGGGGGCGACGCCATCGAGTCCTAGGGTATATTTTGCATTCGGTCACGATGCAAAGTGTTGGCATAGCGTGCATGAGGGTTACGTATAGTTTCGTAAACCGTGTGTAAATATGTCAACAGGGTCAAGTGAACCTTCAATACTTGCATATAGCTTCTAGAAATGGCAGAGGTGTGAATATTTGAGATACACTTTATATACTTTAATGCTACTGCATGGCAAATATCAATTCGCAATTAAATCACGTTTCAAACACACTTACAAAGACGCTTACACTTAATGTACACTTCTCGTAATCATGGTTCTACATTCATAGCATTTCAGTAAAAGTTCCTTCTCACAACTATGATTCGACATTCATCTTTATCTATTCTTCGTCATTTTTTTTATAGTCATACCACTTTAGATAAATTTACTAAAGACACATAAATAATCGTTCTATTCCATGTTATTTCAGCAAAAGGTCTTTATACATGATTGTTGTTCTCTGTTCAGTTCATGTCAGCTGTAAGTTCCTATTACGCAAATTATATGATATTTAAGACATTTTTATATCACGATCCCCAGCCAGGCTGCGTGACCATTTGGCATTTTGAATTTTGCTTCTTTGTAAACCTTGTGTTTACGTCTGTGATGTTAGCTTAAAACAAATAAACAAGTGAATAAAGTTCGTTGGATTTATTTCAAGACCTTGGAGAGATAATCCCAACCTGAAATGCAATAATAAAACGGAAAGACATCCAAAGCGGGACTTGAGTTATCATGCTACTACATAGAGACATCTGCTACCAATTACATTGCAGTACAGCTGACCTCAGTCTCCGTGTGATATGGTACCATTTACGGAATATTGTAGACATTAGTTGCAGAGACGGACTGTGATAGCGCTTGCCTCTCTCTCTCTCTCTCTCTCTCTCTCTCTCTCTCTCTCTTTCTCTTTCTCTTTCTCTTTCTCTCTCTCTCTCTCTCTCTTTCTTTCTCTCTCTCTCTCTCTCTCTCTCTCTCTCTCTCTCTCTCTCTCTCTCTCTCTCTCTCTCTCTCTCTCTCTCTCTCTCTCTCTCTCTCTCTCTCCCTTTCCCCCTCCCTCTCCCTCTCCTCCACCCTCTCTCTCTCTCTTTCTCTCTCTCTACCTCCCTTTCCCCCTCCCTCTCCCTCTCCTCCACCCTCTCTCTCTCTCTTTCTCTCTCTCTCTCCTTTTTTCTTTCTCTCTCTCTCTCTCTCTCTCTCTCTCTCTCTCTCTCTCTACCCCTCCTCCCTCTCTCTCTCTCTCTCTCTCTCTCTCTCTCTC
>NW_028234407.1:31926672-31929172 GCF_977035675.1 Penaeus japonicus | reverse complement strand
ATGCATAATAGTAATTAACATATTGATAGACTATGTATATCAGTACATTTTCAGCAAATTTGGCCTAAGCAAAATTATATCCCTGCGTATATAATGGCATATAAATGAGAAGTTAATCCGGTTAATACAGTATCAAAGAGTAATATAACATAATTAACATAATCCTTATTATAATCTGTAGTAACATAGAGTATACTGCATTATTACTTATGTGATATGTAATAAGGTTACATTACTCCCCCCTTTTTTTGTTCTCAGTCAAATCGTTTTCAGACGACGCATAAAAAAAAAAAAAAAAAAATAGACTTCCTCATTTACTAACCATTTTTCATTCATTAGACACGCGAGTGTGGCAGGAAATGGCACTCTCAACTTGCTAACTCGCTAGAGTATCTATTGCATACACGTTTTTTTACTTTGATATCTACATTAAAGTTGCATAATGTCCTACTCGTGTTCATTATTCACATATAACTGACATAGCGTTCGCTTTGTCTTAAAAAATGAGATGTGATATTGTTATTGTTATTATTATCTTTTATTATCATTATTGGTATTATTGCTAATGTTATTATTATATTATTATTATTATTATTATTATTATCATTATCATTATTATTATTATTATCATTATTATTATTATTGTTATCATTATTATAATTTTATTATTATTATTATCATTATTGTTATCACAATTATCATCATCATCACTTTTATCTTTATTATCATTATTTTTATCATTATTATTTCTCTATTATTGTTATTGTTATCATTATCATCAATTTAATTTTATCATTATAATTATTATTATCATCATTATTGTTATTATTATTATCATTATCATAAATATCATTACTATTATCATCATTATCATTAGAATCATCAATATGACAACAATCATTCTTATTTTCATTAATATTATCATCACTATCATATAATTTTACTATTACTGTTATCATCATTATAAATATTGATAATATTTTTGTAATTACTTCAGTTATTATCATAATCATAATGATAGTAATAGCTATCATTATTGTCATTGTTATCATTATCATTATTTTCATCATTATCATATCTATTATTATAATTTTCAATATCATTGTTGCTGATATTTTTACTGTCATTGATATCATTAATATTATCATTAATATTATTAAAGCTATCATCATCATCATTATTATTTTCACTATCATACTTATTGTTATTATTTGTTATCAGTATCATTATACTCATACTTTATTTTATTAATGTGCATTTACATTAGAATTCAAATATCGTTTCAGAGTATTCCTGCAATGATATCAAAAGCTTGTATTACCTTGTGAGCCCATTATTTCGCTATATCAAACATATCCAAATAAATGTTTATTTATTTTCTCAGCAACACATTTCTTCTTTTATATAGAAGGGTTTGAAACATCAGTCAGAAGATTAGGTTTGTCCTTCACTAATGCATTATGTATTATTATTTACTCTTCTTTGCTGGAAATCCTACTTGATCAAACTTATTTCCTTTGACTTTATATGCGTCTATCGTACATGCTAGGTTTAATCGTGAGAACATTTTACGTCTAAATTGCCCCTTGCAATGTCCTTTCCCGGTATTAGGATTATCGCTGACTGATTTATCTCTTATAGAGATGACTGTCTGGGATTTGGCGTAAGGTTCTCCAAGACTTTTTCATAAATATATACAGTAATTTGATTATGTAATATATATATATATATATATATATATATATATATATATATATATATATATATATAATAATGATAATAATAATAATAATAATAATGATGATAATAATAGTAATGATAATGATAATAATGATAATAATAATAATAATAATAATAATATAGATAATATATATTCATATATATGATATATAATAATCTATAATATATAATATTGTAATATCTGTCTCCATTGCTCGCTTACTGTATGCGTTTAGACCATTCAAACTGATATCTTTCTTCCCGTGTTTGAAATGTACATAACTTTGTTTATAAACTATGCTTATCTTTTCTTCGTGGAATGTTTATTGATCAAATTGTCCTTAAACATCCGGAAAAAAATAAATTATCTTTGTGTCAATTTACTGTTCAAACTTCTAATTCTTTTTCTGCGTTGACTACTATGATAGTGATGATCCTAACAATACATTTCCTCGAAATAATAAGAGGATTTGCCTAAATCAAACAGCATATCTGAACAATAAACCTTCAGCGATTCCTTTGAGTTTGGGCGTTTGTTTGCCCAAATTCAACACACACTAAACATTAAGGGCGCGTTTGCTAGACCGTTTCTTGTACCACTTGAGAATTCATTGCAGCGTTTTCACTGGGATACGTAAATATATATATATATATATATATATATATATATATATATATATATATATATATATATATATATATATATATATATATATACATATGCATACATACATACATACATATATATATATATATATATATATATATATATATATATATA
>NW_028234407.1:31919172-31921672 GCF_977035675.1 Penaeus japonicus | reverse complement strand
GTGTGCGTGTGTGTGTGTGTGTGTGTGGTTATGTATGTATATATATATATATATATATATATATATATATATATATATATATACATATATTTACATATATATATATATATATATATATATATATATATATATATATATATATATATATATATACATAAAAATATACATATATATATAGATATAGATATATTTATATATCTATATATAAATAAATACAAGTATATCTATATCTATATCTATATCTTTTCTATCTATCTATCTATCTATCTATCTATCTATCTATCTATCTATCTATATATATATATATATATATATATATATATATATTGGAAGGAGGTCTCACCACAGATCCTCCTTTGCAGGTACGGATCGTAACTCCTATAGTCATCGTCACTATCAATGTGTGGTGAGGCTTCATTATATGCTATTCGTCACACTACACTATATTTATTACTAATGCTACTCTAAGTTTTACCCGTAGATAGTTTTTGTTATTATGGCTAATATTGTCGTTACTAATTATAGTTATGAGGAATATAGTTCGTAATGAGAGTAATAATCATGATAGCAATAAGCATAACGAATCAGCAAGAATTATGATATATAATGATAATTATAAGATTGAAAAGGGGGATGATAATGAGAAGATTTATGTTGGTGGTGGTGGTGATGATAATGAAGATGATGACGATGATGGTGATGGTGACGATGCCGATGATGGTGATGATGATGATGCGTTGGAGAAGCAGTTTTGAATATCTTAATCTTGATGCGTTCATATATAATCAAACTTGAAATAAACATGACAAACATGTATAATCTAAATGAATATTACATCTTTCTCATGACGGTTAACTCTTGATATTATTTTTTTCATCAAACGTTTCTAAATAGAATAAATGCACAAGTAAGTTAACCGAACTAAAAATAAATAGGTTTAAATCTTTTTATTTTGCTTTTCAATGTCGTTTTTTCAACTCATTCCATTAGATGTTTAATCGTATTTTGCAAGTTTTTTTTTCATATAATATAATATAATATTTACATTGTATAATAAAATGGTATAAACATAGGCTATGTCATGTAAATGTATAGCAGAAAAAGAGAAAATTTTATCCCAAGTAAGTGAAATATTGTGTTTGTCTTGGTGTTCAAGTATCTAATATCATTCATATTTCTGATATTCTTTCATTTTTGTTCTAAATGTACTTAAGTTGGAAATATTTCTAAGATGTTGTTGTGGATAGTTCCATATTTCTTGCCCGTTTCCGTATTTCATTCTTTGTTATACACAGAAAGATGTTTTGTCTTGTGTTGACTCTCGTTTTACTGTATATTGTGTGTGAGGGAAAACCTATGTAAGTTATAATCTTTGCATGAACTTGTGTTCAAGTATACTTGTGACATATATATATTTTTTTATTAGATTTTTAACCATTTTAGTTTGTTTGTCTGTGGTGTTCTGTGATCATTCTATATACATTCTCTTTTGCTGTTTTTTGTTTTGTGTTGTATGTTTTTGCTGTTTTTTTTATTTATTTTATTTTTTGTACGTGCCTTTTATTTGTTGAACCCCATATGGTTAAGTAGTAGTTGGTGATGCTGAGGGCTCGTGTTTATGCTACTGCAGAACTTGAGCCTATTGGGAGTTTATTTCTTATGTGATCTAGGTATAATAAAGTGCCCATTATTTTATCCTGTAAATGTTGTTAATGTGTGTCTCAAAGGTCATGCATCTGTCTTTATGTACTACTGGATTTTTGACTAATGTGATTGTTGGATGTGAATTCAGTTTCCGGACAGTTTTATTGGAGTAATCATTTGCTTATATGACAGTCTGTTTAGTCTTTCCCAAGAAAGTGAGTGATACTCTAACCATTAGTTATCGATTCTGTTATTTCTTACGTTTTTTAGAAGGATTTCATGACTGACAATGTCAAAGGCCTGCGACAAATCACATAGTTATTAAATGTATTTTACTTGTGTCGGTGGATAGCGAACTTCTAAATGCATGTTGTGTGCTAGACGGTGATTCGCTTCGAGGAATTATATTTTGTGAATATATATGTAGATTATTTATTACAAATAAATCCTAAGGAAGAGAAATAAAAAATGACATTTTTTTATGAACGTTTTATGTAAAATTTTATGCACAAATCGAGATTAAGTGAAACATGATGTGCAAGTTCCCTAGAATGTGTGTCGATTAAATTTTTGCGATCGGGAAAAATATGTGTAATAGCGAATTTATTTATTCATTTCATCTTCAAAGTGAAAATACGATTTAGTTTTATCGATGTAAAACAATTGTATTAGGTGTGATATTAGTTGACCGTATGCTTTTAGGTGATAACCATTCATATAAAGATAAGAAAATTAATGAAAGAAAATATACAGTATATTTTCTTTAAATCTTTGACTGGAAATCCACTCGGAAATCTTACAAATGAGCAGAGACAAAACAGAAACAAGATGATATGAAACGTGTTTAAAAATACTT
>NW_028234407.1:31881672-31884172 GCF_977035675.1 Penaeus japonicus | reverse complement strand
ATGATGAAGATGATAATACTGATGATCATTTTTCTCCTCTTATTCCTCCTCCGCTTTCACCGCCATCATCATCATTATCATCACCATCATCTCCATATTTATTCTAATCATCATTTTCACTCAGAATCACCATCATCATTACCACTATCATTATTATTATCATCGTAATCACAATCATCACCATCATCATTATCATTGTCATTATATTATCATAATCATCACCATCATCTTTATCATTGTTATCATATTATCATAATCATCATCATTATCATTATCATTATCATTATCATAACCATAATCTTTATCATTATCATTATCATTATCATAATCATAATCAATCATTATAATTATTATCATTATCATAATCACCATCACCACCACCATTACCGTCACCACCATCACCTTCACCTCCATCACCCTCCTTTCTCCCAACCATAAACAAAACCCAAGCCAAAGAGAAAGCCAAAAGCCAGCCGTGCCTTCGCTCTTCATCCAAATCAAATTTCCCGCCAAAGGAATGCACGCGTCCTTTGGCCCCCGCGAAGAAGTTGGGGCGTTGCGTCTCAGCCTTCGACTCACATGCAAAGTTAAAAGCAACTTGCAATCTGCTCCTCTCCTCGTCTCTCACAACTTGGGTTTTCGGAACTCGCTCGCTGTCTCTATTTATCTCGAGACTTTTGCTCTCCTTCCGCTGTCGGTTGGCTTTCTGGTTGAGGCGTGCCTGTCTTTTGCATATGCAGAGATATATCCACTCACGGATGCGTGGGCACTTGCACGGACGCGCGCCCGCACACGCACATATACACACACAAACACACATAGATACACACACACAAACATACAAACACACACACACACACAAACATACAAACATATACTCACGCACAGATACACAAACACACACACACACACACACACACACACAGATACGCACACACACAAACATACAAACACACACACACACAGACACACACAATGTATCTTAAGGACATCGATCACTTTGTTTAGTTTTCTTTAATATCGAATGAAGTGTATCCAAAAAAATAACAATATACATTATAGTGATACTAATTCCACGAACTCCAGTTACTGTCGGAAATACCATTACTATTGGCGTTAGATTAAATAACAGTAACATATAACACCGCCATATTGATGTTACTGTTGATAAATTCAGTTGGTTTACAATAAAGCTTGATGTTCATACTGTAAGCTGTGGATATGTTTGAGATTTAGTTCACTGAATATTGTTTTTTACCCTTGCTTATCTTTGTTATTTTGATTATCATGAAAATTGTCACTGATGTATCTGTGTGTGTGTATACATACATACATACATACATACATACATACATACATACATACACACACACACACACACACACACACATGTATATATATATATATACATATATATATATATATATATATATATATATATATATATATATATATATATATATATATATATACATATATATATATATATATATTTATATATATATATATAATATATATATATATTATAATATATATATATATATATATATATATAGTATATTATTATACATACTATATCTATTATATCTATTTTAATAAATAGTATATATATATATATATATATATATATAAATATCATATATTTAATTTTTTACTTATATAAATATATCATTATCATTATTACTATCGATACCGTCAATTTTATTATTATTGATGTATCATCATCATTATTATTATAATCATCTTGTCTTAATTATCAGTACTATTATAGTCATTATCAATATCATCACAATTGTTATTATCATTATTATAACATATATCATATATATCATCACTGTGATTACGCTTATACATTATTATTATCATTATTATTATTATTATTATTATTATTATTATTATTATCATTGTTATTATTACTATTATCATTATTATTATCACTATCATCATCACCCCATCACCATTATCCTCATCATTATCATTATTAGTGTCCGTATCATTACTGTTATCAATATCATCATTTTTATCACTATCAATATTATTTTCATTACTATTATTATTACCACTATTGTTATATTATTATTATCATTATTATTATTGTTGTTTCATTTTTGTTTTTATCGCTGAAATAGCTATAATCAGCGTTATTACCATTATCATTAATAACCATTATCATAATCATTATAACCTTTCTTTTACGTCTTCACCCTTAATCCTTATCCCTTAATCTTTAATCGCTTAATCCTTATCCCTTAATCCCTTTTCCTTATACATTCGTCATCTGCTCCTCCTTTTTTCCCCCTCCTCTTTTCTTTGCTTTGTCCTCCTTCTGTTCTTTCTCGAATCCCCATTTCTGTTTCTCTTTGTTCCATCTATCTATTCTCCTCCATATTCGTTTTTCTTACTTTCTTTTTTTCTACTATGTCAGAATTCAGTGTTTTGTCCTTCTCGAAAATGGCTTTGCACCGTATGATTTTCTTCCTTATGGCACAGCTACTAGGTT
>NW_028234407.1:31864172-31866672 GCF_977035675.1 Penaeus japonicus | reverse complement strand
TGCTAACGGAAGGCCTTAGGCGTAGAAAGTTGACTCAGGATTTGTACTTAAGGACACACAAGGAACCCAGGGCAGACAGACATACAAGAGCGAACAGCTCTGACCTCCGGCCTTCGGCCGGAGCCTGGTGTATGAACAGTCCACAATAGAGACCATGGCACGTGACCGTCTATCTGATTATCCACCGACCTACAACCAGGGCATCGGGTGCTTTACAACTGCTCCCAGTGATGGCTTACAATTGTTGCCAGCAAGCTGGTTACAACGGGCGTGTTTTGAGACCGGTCGTGTTTTGTGTGCATTTCTCTCTCGCTCACTCTTTCACACACACACACACACACATATATATACCTATATATCGTCGTGCCATATCCACCTGGACTTCGGCAACTATGGAGCGCCACCTTACTCTGTATCTTGTAACTGTAACAATTCTGAAGGATTATGATGTCCCCCTGTCGCTCCCATCACACCATCCATATATATATTTTTTCTCTCTGTCGCCCTCCCGCTCTTCGTCCTTCTACCTCATTAAATGTCTGAGAAATCTCATTTGTCTCCTTATTGTTGTCCTCATTTCCCTTTCCAGACACATCTGCCTCAGCACATCCACATTTGTTCTTCTTGCTGCCCAGGTATTTTAAGAATTCTCCATAACCACATTTCAGCTGCTTCCAACTTTCCTTGCGTCTTCCTGATCACCGTCTGAGTCCCATACCCACACAGCAATGTTGACCACACAAAAGTTTTTGCTACTCGCTTTCTAATTTCAGTAGACAGTTTCCTGTTTGCCAGATATACTTTCATCTTCGCAAATGCACTCTTCGCAATTCCAGTTCTCGTTCTAATTTCCTTTTCACATCTGCAGTCTTTTGCCACTTGCTCTATTCTCTTCCTCATCCCTCAATTCCTACTCTGGGTGCATTTGTCTTAGATGCAACCAGCACCTTGGTCCCACCCATATTCACCGTCAACCCTTTCTCCTTGCTAACCCTTATCGTCACATCCAGCAAAAGTTGCAACTTCTTTGCAGAGTCAGCCACAAATATTGTATCATCTGCGTACCTGATATGATAGATATTGGAACCTCTGATCTTGACACCCTCAAGTCCATGTAGTTTCCTCACTATCATTTCCCTAAATAGGTCAAACAGATCAAGTGACATGACACACCCCTGCTGTACTCTTATGGTCTGATGTTCTGTTTCCCTTCCTGCACTATGACTGCAGCTTTCTGATTCCAATATAGATTTCTTATTGCTCTCATTTCTTTCTTATCATTGTTTAGATCTTCCAGCATCTTCATCAGTTCCTCATGACTTACTTTATCGAAAGGCTTTTCATAGTCAATAAAGCAAAGGAACACTTTTCTTTATTTTTCAATTATTCTTTCCAAAATTGTTCTCAGTACAAATATGGCATTAATTGTTCCCTTGCCCTTCATGAATCTGTACTGCTCCCAGGATATTGCTCTTATACTTTATTCCTCATTCTGTTCATTATAGTCCTTAGCATTTTATAATCCTTACATTATCTTTGTTATATGGTTCAATATGCATATTATGCGGTATTTACTGCAATCCAATGTTCCGTTTATCTTTGGTATTGGTATAGCAAATAAATTGCACATATGTTCTGTTATTACACCCTAGTTATATATCTGATTGGCCAAAATTGTAATACTTTATATTGCAAATTCTCCCAAGGCCTCTAACATCTCTATCATAATCCCATATTCTCCTGCAGCTTTCCCTTTCTTCATTTTACTCATAGCAAATTTCACCTCATCAGCCATTATTTGTTCACCATCTTTTTGCCCAGGATTTTCCTCTTCCTCTATTCTATCATCTTCAAAATGTTCTCTTACATTTTACTCCCATCTTTCTTTTATTTCTTCTGTTTCCATAAGAACTTTTCCGTCTTTCCTTTTAATAGCCTTTACATGATTATTTATTTACTTTGCTATTTCCCGAAGCCTGCCATATTTCATTCTAAAATCTCTCTTTTCAAGATCTTCTATATCTTTACATTAATCATCTAAACATTACTCTTTCATCTTGGTTTTTAACATCTCTTTTTTCATCCATCAGGTCAAATATTTCCTCAGTTATCCAGTTGTTTTTTCTTCTCCTTTCAGGAATTACTTTTTGATTGCCTTCCTCTATTGTATCACTTAACCTTTGCCACTGTTGTCCAGGATCATTCTCGTCACATTCTATCTCCCAAACAACTCGTATTTATTTTACACTGCCATTATATACCTCTGTTTAGTTCTTCATTTCTCCAGATCAACTGTATATCTCTTATTGGTTTAATTTCTTCTCTTGTCACATTCTTTACTCTCACCCTGGTGTCTGCTACACTTGGGTCGTGATCGGTATCGCAACCTGGACATGTGTTTACTTGTGTAACAGCATTTCTGTACCTTCTGTTGATGGTTATGTAATCTAATTGAATTCGTGGTCTGTCTCCAGGCGCTTTCCATGTCCAAAGCCGTCGC